>NW_021940612.1:3732833-3972833 GCF_001715985.3 Manacus vitellinus
GGTAATTAAACTGCTGGACTGATTTGAGCTCTGATTGGCCAATGGTGATGTGGGGATGATGGAAGACTTCCTGAGGTGCAGGCTGATGGAGAACTTCTGTCTTCTTTAAACTGACTTCCAGCCCAAAGAGCTCAGCAGCATCTGCAAAGCAGGATGTTAAACGCTGCAGAGCTGCTTCTGTGTGAGTGACGAGGGCGGCGTCATCAGCATAAAGCAGCTCCTGGACAAGATGGTTTAAGGTCTTAGTGTGGGCCTTCAGTCGCCTTAGGTTGAAAAGGCTTCCATCAGTACGGTATCGAATGTAGATACCATCCTGATCACTGAGGTCTGCTGTGGCCCTTTGGAGCATCATGCTGAAAAAGATTGTGAATAAGGTTGGTGCAAGAATGCAGCCTTGTTTCACACCATTGGTTATTAGAAAGGGCTCAGAAAGTGCATCACTACATCTGACTTGGCCGTGCTGATCCTCATGGAGTGAGATGATCATTTTAAGGAACTTGGGAGGACATCCTAAACATTCCAAAATCTGCCAGAGACCTTTTCTGCTCACAGTATCGAAAGCCTTGGTGAGATCAACAAAGGTTACATAGAGACCTTTGTTCTGTTCCCTACACTTCTCTTGCAGTTGTCTGAGAACAAATACCATGTCTGTGGTACTCCTGTGGGCTCTGAAACCACACTGACTTTCAGGTAGAATTCCTTCTGCTATAGGGGGTATTAGTCTGTTCAAAAGTATTCTTGCCAGGATTTTGCCAGCAATGGAGAGCAGAGTAATACCTCAGTAATTTGAACAGTCTGATTTATCTCCTTTCTTCTTATACAAAGTGATGATGACTGCATCACGAAGATCTGATGGCAGTTCACTTAGCTCCCAACAGTGCACCACGAACTCGTGAAATTCAGCATGGAGTGCAAGGCCCCCATGTTTACAGATTTCAGGTGGAATTCCACCAACTGCAGCTGCCTTGCCAATTTTCACCTGCTATATGGCCTTGAGGGTTTCTCCCATAGTAGGGGCAATATCCAATTCATTCTTCACTGGTTGTTGTGAGATGGACTGAATTGCTGAGTCTTGAACTACATGGTTGGTACTGAAGAGAGTCTGAAAGTGTTCAGACCATCGATACAGAATGGAGGTTTTATCTGTCAGAAGCATTTGACCATCAGCGCTGACTAGAGGGCTTTGGACCTGGTAGGTAGGCCCATATGCTGTTTTCAGGGCCTCATAGAATCCTCTGTGATCACCTGCATCTGCGCATAATTGAGTTTTTTCCTGCTAGAATGATCCACCACTTGTTCTGGATGTCATGGAGTTTCTGTTTGTCTTGCTGCATGCAAGACAAAAGGCTGCTTTTCTTGCGTGACAAGAAGGCAGTGCAAGGTGTGCTTGGAGAGCAGTTCCCTTCTTCCTCAACAATTCCTGGATCTCTTAATTGTTTTCATCAAACCAGTCCTTGTTCTTCTTGAAGGAGAACCCTAGGAATTCTTCAGAGGACTGCTGGATGCTGTTTTTAATATGTTGCCAGAGTGTTTCAGGAGAGGGATCTATAGAATGATCTTCGAGCCTGATTTGAAGATTTGCCTGGAATCTGTCTCTCACTGTGGCTGATTGAAGACTGTTAACTTGGAGTCTCCTCCTTGGAATACCATCCCTTTTAGGTTTGAACTTAAGATTGAAGTTAAGTTTGCAGTGCACAAGCTGATGGTCTTTTTGGCATTCTGCACTGGGCATCACATGGGTATGGTGGACATTGCGAACATCTCTCTGTTGCACCAAGACATAATCAATGAGGTGCTAATACTTGGATCTAGGATCCATCCAGATTGTCTTCAGACTATTTTTCTGCTGAAAGATAGTATTAGTGATGGTGAGCTGTTGCTCCGCACAGAATTCTAGCAGAAGTCGGCCATTATCGTTGCAGTTTCCAACACCATGCTTGCCTAATACTCCTTTCCAGGCTTCAAAATTCTTTCCTACTCTGGTGTTGAAATCACCAAGGATAATGATCTTATTCCTGCAGGAACCTTTTGGGTAAGGTGGTGCAGGTCAGTGTAAAATTTATCTTTTTTGGCAGGGTCAGCTTGGAGAGTTAGGGCATATATACTAAAGAGGACAATGTGTTGCTTGTTGTGTAGTGGAAGGCATAGGGAGATAATGTGCTCAGAATGACCTGTTGGCAGATTTTCAAGTTTAGGAACAACAGAGGTTTTGATCATGAAGCCAACTCCTGAGAGATGCCTTTCGGTTCTGGGTTTACCTGACCAAAGAGTGTGTAACTGGTACTGTGTTCTCTAAGGCTGCCTTCCTCATGGAGACGGACTTCACTGAGAGCAGCTATGTTGATGTTGAGACGTGCTAGTTCATGGGCAATTAGGGAAGAGCGATGCTCAGGATGTCCACTATTTGCAGAATCAAGCATGGTTCTGATGTTCCAGCATGCTAGAGTCAGTTTGGTTACACCTCTGGAGGTAGGTGTATGCCTTTGTCTCTTAATCTTTGTGTGACCGCATTGGAAGAAGATGCCCGTTGGCTGCGGTTAACCAATTGGGTGAAATGTGGAGATGAGCCTTGTTTAGGCCACCTTTTCTAGGCCCCTCTCCGTGTGGAGCAAGCAGTGCTGTCCCTGAAAAGGCTGCTTGGTCATTCAGGGTGCTGCCAAAATAGACTGTCATCTCCAGTCAGTCTCAAATGACCAATATCCTGAACCGCCTACATGCAGCGTTGGGTCTGCGGCTTCCAGTGCACCTTTCACCTGCTGTTTCGACCCTTGCCCGTTGCTACAGGGCTTTGCAAATGTGAGTAAGGCCTTCGAGCCTGCGCAGTGGATTTTTTAGGTGAGACGCAGTATGTGAGGAACTGAACCCACCCTTTAATCCTAAGGTTCATCTACCATGGCCGAGCAAGCTTGGATGGTGGTAGCGAGGTGGCAGCGAGGTCCTCAAGATGTAGGTTTGATTAGAGTGTCCTTCTCTTAGACGGATGGCCTTACAGGGCTAAGTGAACTCCATCTGCCCCTGTTTGGAATTAGAGTTGTCCTTCTCCTAGGATGACTGCCAGAAGGCTAACGAGCTCATCCTGCCCAAGGATGAATTGTATCTGACCCTGCGGTTTTGACCTGTCTGGCATGGGTGACCCTACCGAAGGCATGTACCATCACCAGCATAGCTCACATAGGGTTACACAGGCTACATTCCTATTAAAACGATTAGGGCAAGTCTTTCACTCCCTACTTTTCTGCCACCAGTCTATATTCAATCCCAAGGAAATACCCAGGAACAACCCTTTGTCCTGACCACCCTTTCAGGATGTAACGAATATATCCAGAACATACCGAACCTGGGTAGTAGCCGCAGGTGAGCCAAAAACAAACAAACTAACAAAACTGTTCCGGCCCCCATACCTACCCGGGGCTTGAGTACCTCTCAAGGCCCTAGCCCAGCCGAGACCCCTAACCCCCAGAGGAAACCATTATCCACCCTGACCTTATCGTCCCCCTACCAAGCTACCTCGTATCTTCCCACGCACTGCTTTCCTGTGACACTCCTGCAGGGCTGCCCCGCCTGCCCACCAGCCAGTCTGAGGACGGCCATGGCCCACCCAGCACCCTTCCCCTCCCTCAAACCGGACCAGCAAACCTCTGTGTGCTTCGGGGCTTCCACTCTCCTCTCTCACGAGGGTACAAAGCCACGCCGGCGAAGATCCCTCTCTGCTTTCCCCTGCCAGGGGCAGCCCCGTGCGAGTTCCGGGGGGGGTGCCCCCGCGGCCACCGCATGGGTTCCATGTGTGTATATTGTAATGTAAGTGTAAATGTATGGATATGTATATCTTGTTTTCATTTATTTTGACAAGAAGTGAAAGTAGGGAGAATATAGAGTCATTCTAATTGTATTTTTAACTAACTGCACTAGAATAAAAAAAACAGTGTTAGGCAAGAATGAGGCAAGAATAAATTTGGAGAAGGACAAGTAAACAAGTGCTTATTTAAAGTAAAAAAGAAAACTCACTGTTCAAAATATATGATCTTAAAATAAGCCATGCAGCATTTGATAAATTATAGAGAATAAAAATTTTTGCAGAAAAGATGTTCTGTGTATATATTCATATAAATTCCAGAAATATATTGTCATGACATGACCATTATTTTCACACATAGCCCTGCAAATGGATATGATTGTTAGACCACAGATTTAAAACAAACAAATACCAAACGAAAGCAAGCAAAAAACCAAAATAGTACTTCTATCATATTTTTCCTTCCATCACCATTTATCACCTGTACTTTAACAGTACTTTTTAATTTATTTTTCTAATATGATTTATTCTTTGTGTATTATCTTTCTTCTTGGGTACAATTTTTAGTGGAAATGATGGGATTTTTGGCAAAGCCGCTTCTCCTCATCATAATAATATGAACATAGTGGTTAGGTACATGGTATTCTTTGATACATTTGAGACACAAAAGTCCTGTTTACATGAGGACAGTCAGAGGAGAGAGTCCCAACCATACTCATGTAGGTACTTGTAGACACGAAGAGAGGCATCTCCACTCTTGTGAACTACAAGTCACCACCTAGGTCACAGACGTGTTGTAAAATGTTTGCCTGTTTGTGTGTTGGTTCTTATCCTGAGATACTATCAGGGAAGCTACCTTGCATCTTTTCTCCGCAAGTGAGCAGGTTGAACAGGAGAGGTAAACAGCATTGTTCCAGGAACAGGAGGATAGGCTTTCAGTATTCTGTGGTTTTGTCTGTGGTTTTCCTTACCACAAGATGTTGTTGATGCTAAATGTCTGTTTGGGATTAGAAAATGAGCAGGGAAAGTCATGGAAGAAAAACATATTGAATACAAACTCATACAAAATTACCACCTTTAGTTTGGTTCTTTGCATCATACATCCCCAGAAGCGAGGAGACTATTCTAGGAAAGGCATCATTGTGTCCTTGCCCTGCATTTATACTCCTTCCTGGGTTCCCTGTCAGGAGCAGGATGCTACAGAAGCAGAGCTTTGATCTGACCCAGTACAGGTAGTTTAATGTAAAAATAGATTTAAAAAATAGTTTGATTGACTTGAAACAGAATGGAGAATGAAATAAATTCATTCAGGGAAAGTAAGACTAGGAATGTACAGAGCTGGAACAAAATTATGAACTGATGTGAGAAGGGGTCTTACCTCCCAAAGAAAATGCAAAGGAGTGAATATTGCATTTTCTCCTATTTTTTTTTTTAAACTCTGTCTGTGTCTCAGTTGTTTCCATTCTTATGCAAAATATGTCCACATATGCTAAGTGTTCAAGATAGCGGCAGGTGTACCAAAGCCTGCACTATTCCGCACCATAATACAACACTGTTCTCTGTAGTCAGACTACAAGGAGAACAAAGCATCAATCACAGGATGGGCAATTCTTCAAGGCCAGCTCCCCTGCCACTTGGATTGTTCCAGACAGTGAGATGTATTAGTGAGCGAGAGCAGTTCATGAAGTCTTGTCTGCTTTGCTGTACACTTTGCCTGCTACTTCCCGTAGAAACATCTCTTCATTCTGGAATCACTACTGAATCAATACTATTTTATGACTGTAATTCACTTTCAGATATCTCTTATATATATTAACCTCATAATAAAATTAATGTGAAATTGGAAAAATGGGAAAGATAAGGTGACACCAAGGGATATTGCACAGGATACAGGTTACTGTAGACCTTGATATTCATATACACAAGAAGTAAACAGAGGTATTGCCATCATTACTGTAATCTGTCTGTCTACAAATCAACAGTTAGAAACTTTGACTATATAGCACTGGATTCACACACCAACCATAAAGTGCACAACTGGCAAATACATTTATTTGCATGCAAACAAGACTTTATATACCCCCTATGACATCACGTATTTCCCACAGTTCTTAGTAAGTCCTTCCAGCGGGCATGCTCTGTAGAGTCCTTCTCCTGGGGCTTGATACAAAGACTACATTTCCCATGCTTCCATGCAACATCTTCCTGTATAATGTTAACCCATTCCCCTACATGACTATGCTAAGAAAATTTACGTTTTGATAAAAGCTAAGCAAATTAAATAACAGAAAATAAAAATTAAGTTACTGCTTTCACAGGAGTAATAAAAATATATATGGGCACTGGGAATGCATGTATGATTTCGTATTTTATGTTTGGGTACTTTAGAGTCTATTACTTTCTAGTCTTTTCTTTGTTAAAGAAAGCAAAGTAATATCTGCACAGTGGGTCTTGTGTATCACTACCAAGCTACTCCAGACTTTATAACATGATCATTTATCCCCACACCAGATAATAATGCCACCTTCTTATTTCCTGTCAAATAATTTTTTTTCCACATAATTAATGAACTACTTATCACTAAACAATATTTTTTTTTAACATCAGTGCAATACCTTGCCCCTTTGTTAGTGGTGTGAATGCCTTTTTTCTCCTTGTCTAAAAGAATAAAAAATTGAACTCAAGAAAGAAATATGGTTTTCTGGATTTCTTGTGTGTTCAGTTGTCCCTAAATGATTCCAATATATTCTGTATTTTGCCACTCATTTAATAAAAATTAATTTTCTACAACTTTCAACTAAAATTATTCTGAAGGATTGACTTCTGGGCTCTTATGAGATTAATAATCTGTCTAATTATTCATTCTCTATCAGTCTCGTATTTTCATTTTAGAATCAGATGCTCAAAATTTACATGTCCAGCAAACAGAAATACACTGTCTCCTCAAATACTGAACAAAAGAGGTGGCTCTGGTCAACTCTGACAAACGCAAATTACCACGTTCATTTATCACTGAAGATCCTCAGACCCTAAGAGGCTGACTGATCAAACTAGTAGCAAGTGCACTGTGTTTCACATTCATGCCTCCATGGTTCTTAATAATAGGCACTGATAGACTCTAGATACAGAAAAATTATTATCAGTAGGTATAATTTTTCACAATGTGTGACACAGCTTTGCCTGGCAGTGGAAATTTAAATTTCTATTGACTTACATTCCGTCACAAAATTCTGATCTTTCTCTTGGATACTGAGCTACAAACTTGTTATCCATTTTTCTGGCTCGGTAGTGGAGAAATCAGTGGAATGGTATGAGTAGGAAAGCAAGCTATGTAGCACATGAGGGATTATATAACTGTAACTATATCTATCTATCTGTCTGTCTATCTGTCTATCAATCTCACAGGATGCCTTCTTATTAAGCTCCATACCTTTCTTCCAACAGTTAAAACAAGAAAGGAAACATTTTTTTTTTTTTTAAATCTTGACAATAGCTGAATAACTCAATTCTTTAATCAAGTAGTCTCTTCTTGTAATATCGGAACAAGGAACTGAATAAGGGTCAGATCCTTGGGTCAGATCCCTAGATTTATGAGGGAGGAGTAACCTTTTACATAAATGGCAGGTTTCAAGGAAAGGAGAAAGCTAGTTATTACTTCTAAACTATCCATTTTCATGTCCCTTTGGATAGTACATTAACTCCAAAGACAGTAATTTTTAACCACAAGTGCAAATTAAGCACAATTAGGCAGAAGAAAGTAAGTGCAGTTACAGTGAGTGGTCTGAGTTCCAGGTTTTAAATAAGGTATAGGGAGCCTTCATTGCACAAAAGCTTTGTAAATTACCTTATGACTTGGTTTCTAGGAGTTTCAAAAAACTGTAGCCTGAGGCCTTACTTGGAAGTTCAGGTTCAATGGGCTGGTACAGACGCAAGTTGACAATTTTGGACAGTTTATATGCAACTGTTTGGCAAGGAGAGAAAAGGTAGAGGTGCCATATTTTCAGAAAAATATCATCCAGATTGTGGACCCTGCTGTCGGTGTAGAGTCGTGATGGTCAATAAAGACACAAAGAGTCTAATTATGTGCAGAAAAGATGTCCGAAGTCTGACTTTATTTTGTCATCTGCCTTTTTATACCCCTTGTTAGCAGCAAGCAGTAACCTTATTTTAGGTAAGCAAGCAACAGCATTTTCATTGGCTAGGATCTATTGGTGATACATTTGGCAAAGCTCAAGGCCTTATTGTGGTTCCCACATGCTAGGCCTACCAAATTTACAGCCTGCCTTTGTTTCTTCATTAGGACTGCATACTGACTTCCTTATCATCAAGCATACACCCAAAAGCTTGCCCAGTCAATATCTTCATCCTGGGAGCTAATAGACCTGCTATTAACCCCTTCACCCTGCCTCACCATTAGTGGCAGTGAATATAAGAAATACATGTTTTCCCAACTGAAAAGGTAGAATTTTTCGGATCTTGAGATCGATATCCATCTATTATGGGCTTGTGATAGGAAATAGTTGCTTGAGATATTGAAAGTTTCTGCAGTTTTTTCCATGTCTGTCTTACATACATCTCTATAAATTCGTGTGTGATTTATGTGTAATATATGTAGTGTAATGCTGGACAAAATTACTGATATATTGGGGATGAGAAGGACAAAACACCACAGCGAAGTATACTGAAGAAATCTGAGGTCTCCATTTTTTTTATTCATTATTAAGAATGTTGTCTGAGGAAGGGAAAATGTTGTAACAGGGTGACAGTGTTTTCAGTAAAAGGGGTTTTCTTCATAACTTTTCTACCAACCACATACTTAAACTGGTCACGTGTTTTTTTCCTCAGAAGAAGAGCACAGAACAAAGAGATTCTCCAAAAGCACAGCTGCGATCTCTGGCTTAACATCACCCTGTGAAACATGGGGCAGAAAAGTATGATAAGGACTGAAATTCCCCATCCAATTCCAGATACGGGAGCAGAAGGTGGAGAGGGAAGCTGTCAAAACTCAGGAGGGAAAACTGTATGTTTTTTTCCAAATGGTATTTGTGATTTCACAAGGCTAAGAATCCAAACAAAATTATAGGTTCAAAGGGGTGCATATAAACTTATTTTTCTTTAATGTTCAGTCCTTCAGATGACTGATGGGAAATACTCAGTACTTAGAGCATTTTTGGCTCAGTAAGAATTGTCTAAGGTTTTGACTGTGGAGAAAAAAACATAGCCTATGGTGCACTGATAACCTAAGGACACTTGTTTTACGAATAATGCAATCAATCAACTTAAATCATGTACTCTCCCATTTTTCTTTGCATTTTACTTCTTTATGCTTATCAGATCTGCTTTTGCTGGTAAAAGACCATACCTAGATTGGTAACTGTTACAGACAACAAGTACTTCTATTTGAATGACCTTTTGTTAAACAACTAACTGCAGTTTCGCATAAGGGAACATGTTTCTGTTTACGCCATGTCTGTCGCATAAGAACAATTTAACTTGCGCAGTAGTGGCACTTCTTGTTACCAATGAAGTTATTGTCTAATTTTAATGAAAATTGTAACATTTTTTATTGTTATATTTTCTGCCTCATGAAAACCTACACATAAACAATAAAAAAACCTGGCACTCAGATTCCAAATAGCTCACAACTCACAGTTCGAAGTTACATTTTCCAACATTAATATTTGACAGATATGAATGGAGAATAATGTATTATTATATTTTAAAATCTCAGCTGTCTCATATTTTCTGCAATAGTTCTCACTAATTAAAGGAAAATACCTTGTGGAATATGTTTTCCATTATTTGATTAGATTTCATTAATGCTGGCTATTGAAGTCAATATAAATTCATTCTAACAAAATGAGACTTAGAGCATCATCCATTTGCTTTGTTAACAGTCAATGGGACCTTCAAACAGTTACTTGTTCTGCAGTAGACAGGAGGCATGAGAGCATAAAATAACTGCAGTCAATCAATATTATTTGTGCTCAATATCTTGGAGCAGAGATGTTCATCTCAAAACATGAAAGCATCCTTAAGAAAAAATTGAAGGAAATCTAATGAGTTGACACACTTTCTGTCTCCTGCTTTTGAACTTTTCTACTTCTTCCCTTCCTAACTTCTGATTGTTTATTTCTTTTCTGAATGTTCTGCTGCTTTGGCATTTTTATATCTGCCTTTTTTACAGTCAATATAAGAGCAAACTCCTTGATCTCCTCTTACCCCACAGATTAATTCTAAAGAATTAATTCCGCCAAGAAGATTGTTGAATCTATTGAAAAATACTCTGTAGGTTGATTATTTAGATAAGTTGGATAGCAAGAAATGCAGAAAATTGCTGTGATAAAGTCCATGAGAACAGGACTTTCTTGCAGTTCTGTGCAAGCTTATAGGAGATTGTACAGAAGAAAGAAGAGTGATATTGCAAAGAATCTGAAGTGTGGCTATGCATGTAGTTATCTTAAAGTTTCAAATGGAAAATAGACTGAGTCTGAAATCCTCTATACAGTAAACTTTGGAGAAAGTGTTTTTTTCTTTTATTTTCTGCATAACATTTTTGGTTATAGCCAGAATGTGTGAATAGATTATTTAATACAGAAGCATGGAAATTACGTTTGTAAACACATAGAAATGGAAGGCTTCAGCTCCTTTTCAGTGATTTTCTCCTATTGCTGTCACAAGTACTGGGCAAAGAAAGGGGAAATAGACATTCCTGTGGATGAAGAATGCAAACCAAGAGATGTCTTGTAAAGAAGATCTTGACCACAAACCTATGTGAGGACAGAAAGAGGTGGGAAATGCTGAAACAAACTCGTGCATGATAAAATGTACTACAGGCCATTAATAGCCATGTAAATCCTGCATAAAATACCCCATGGAAATGCCTACAGTGTGCTGGAGTTTGGTCAGCAGAGACTGGTGGCCCTTCTTGCATGTATAGAGGGCTAAAGTGAGGCTAAAGAGTCTAACTTCAACTGAGCCTGCAAATTGGCATTACTGAAATCAGGGAGAGTGCTGCTGTAGCTGTCCCAAAGGCAGGTCAGTATGAGTACAACCATTTCAGAGCTTTCACATCTAGTGAAAATACAAGACTGATAGTACTGCCATTCTCATATCACTTCTGAAATCCAGCAGAAGTTTGTTAATATTGATATGGTTAATATACCTCAAACAGGATTCCTTTAATTTTTTGAATTGAAAAATTCTCCACAGTGTTGACATTTCTTCACTGAACTTTCAGGATTGTTTGGTTTGAGAGACTGTAGGGCCCAAGACACATTTTGTTTTAAATAATCCTTCATAAAAAATTCAGTTTTCAGTATAATATGATTGAAACTCAGCTTGAGCATGTTTTATAATGCATTGAACTGGAAAGACTCTGGGTGTTGAATTATTCAAAAATATGATAGGGAAAATAGTGATATATATGTGTGCATAGAGGGAGGGGTGATCAAAGAAATCAAAGTGACTTGATATGTCTTGTTATCTCATTTTATTTACTTTTCAGAACTCATCCAAATATTAGAGGGGAAAAAATCAATATCAATTTTCACCTCTGTCACGTTCCACACTTCAATTATTAATGAATGTCAAATTTGACCACATTTCTTCATACCACCTGCTCTGCAATAATATTTCTGAGCCTTTATTAAAAATGTAAAATTGTCATTGAATTTCCAAATATGATTCTCTGGTGACTAATTCAGCTTGTTTTATTAATAAGTGAGTTCTAATGAGTAATACTAATTTAGTACACCTTCATGCAAGATTAAACCATAAATTATTCCTGCTGAAGGTGATGAGATTTGACTGCTCTGTGGTTGTCGGGTAAAAACCCTCTACATTTACCCATAAGCACACTGAGTACAACATGTTTCTTTAGAGAAATTAAAATGTTAATATTTGCTGTTTATTTTAGGAATCTTCTGCATGTTTTTATTCACACTAATCCTTTCCACTGTATCTTTTGTTTAAGATTATGAAAACAATGAAAGCAGTGAATTACATACTTATACTACAAATAAAAAATGCCTGTAGACACAGAAATATAAACACAGAGGAAATATAAAATTAGAAATTTCTTAGTTCTCGTTCATTGGAAAGGGATGTAAAATGAGAATTTTCTTCAAATGAGCTTTGACCTTATTGTCACTCATATTGGAATGCTTGGTTTTTCTGTTTATTCCTATAGTAAAGCGATATTCCCAGTTTCCATATAGTGGTAAAAGCTGGCAAGTAATTTGAGTTCTGACAGAACCAAGGTCATTAAAACAGTATTTAATTCATGATTTTATGTACTTTTTTTTAATACTACATTTTATTAGGAAAAGTCAAGTTGTTTTCAACATAAGCAAAAAAATTTTCCATATCATGGCTAAGCTGAACGAGCTTAAGAAGCACCTTTCAAAGTGTAGTTTTAGGGTGTGTTTCTTTTGATATACTGCATTTAAAATCTTTCAGACTGAGCTGATATTTAACTGTTGCAATTCATATAACATTCAACAGCTTTCCTATTTGAAAAGTATTCTCAGGAAAAAATAGCTTAAAAGTTTCTACAATACAAGACCAGAAGTTATTTTCTTTCAGGTACATAGACCATTCCATGTCATATTGTTTCCATTTGCCATTTCTAAATAGGGCAGCATGATAAGGTACACATGTCTCAATTTAATGAGACAAGTATTTTGCTAAGGAGGATGAGTTATGAGGAAGACCAAACTCCTCCCTTTAAGCAATTGTAAATCTGAAATTAAGAGGTTCCCATTGAGGAAGAAGGGAGAAAGAAAAGATAACAGCCCTTTATTAAAGGATATATGTGTATTGGCAGAACAATAGAAGAACACAAAAACAATTAAACAATAACTCTGGTGTTCGTGCAAAATTCTTAGAGATACTCTAAGATACACTTAGAAACATTAATCCTAAGAAGATAAAAGAAAACTGTGGAGAGGAGGAAAGTTGCAAGTATTGCAGTTCTAACACAAAAAAAATAGATTAATTTAATTTATTATAGCAGACTCCTCAAAACTTTGAGGGAAAGGGAGCCACACATATGATTCCAACTAGCTCCAAACAGGGTGAAAATTATAAAGGGAGAGATATTCAAGAAATTAATTGTGAAATATAGAAAACACATAGAAAGAAAAGGTAGAAATATCTCAAAAGTCTATAGTCAAAGATTTTTCTGAACTTTTCCAGAGGGAGATCAGATAAAATTTAGAGTCAACTTCTTACCTTTTCCTAATCAATTACATGTTTTTTTAAATGTAGATGTTACAGCTTCAAAGTCTCACAGAAAGGAAGTTAACAGGTAACACAGTTAGTTCCATCTGACTAAATAAAGATATTTTCTTGAACAATCACTGAAAAGACATCTTTCCTCACAACTTAGCACAGTGAAGAAAAGTCAAGGGTAGTTTTGTAGTTGTCACTACATGCAGTAAAACTACTTTTGACAAAGGAATATAGCTATTAAGACTGAATACTATTGCATATCTGGGAGAAACCATCAACTCTTTTCTTTCAGAGATGCCATGTCACTGCAGACGGACTCTGTGAACAAGTTTATCTGAGAAATAATTCCTCAGTGCTCTTCAGCCCTTCAAACTACTACATCATCTGTTTCACAACAAAAATCCCTACCAGCACACCTTCAGTCCAAGATCTGGCATAGAAAAAAAAGAGGTGATACAGACAGATTATTTGGAGTTCAGATTGGACATCAGTATTCTTCACTGAGTACAGGCTCCCCAGGGAAGCGATCATGACTGTCAGAGTTGAAGAATCATCTGGACAATGCTCTTTGTCATATGATTTCTTTTTAGGTAGCCCTACAAAGAGGAGGGTGTTAGACTCAATGATCCTTATGGTCCCCTCTAATTTGAGATATTCAATAATTCTGTGATTTCCTGAAAGCTATATGCAAAGGTTGACTGTCCAAGCTGGTGTTCTTACACTCTCTGGCAAAGTTCAAAACTACTAATGACAAAGCACAGCTCATTTGATGACAGAGCCTGATAGCAAATGGTGGAATGGCATTAAAGCCACACTAAATGGCATTCAGCATGAAGTAAGATTCAAATGAAGAAAGAAGTTAACTGCTCTTATCTAAATGGTGGTCTTCTTCCTTACATAGTAAATCACATGAGAAGCTTAGCTGCTTCCAATGGCACACTAACAAAAGATATATATCAGTCTCTTTCCTCAGGATCAAGCTCTTAAGGGTTTAGGCTGATGGATGACAAATAGCGAGAGGAGATTAGAGAGAAGTCACTGAAAAAATTAAACACAAAATATAACTATGTTCCTCTCCTCCGTTACCAAAATGCTAAATTAACTGATGAGGATCATTATAATGGATTCTCATATATTTCCAGTGATCAGAAATCCTTTTCTTTTCTCTTCCTTCGTAGCAAAAGAAAGATAATTTTATTCTTGCTCTTTAAAGAAAAATGAAGTTTACACTATTCATTTTTGGATACAAAAGTTTTGTTTATATTCTAGTTTATGTTCAGTCTTTCTGTTATTCAATATAAATCAGTATCTTGAACTGGGAAAATAGAAAATTTTAAAATCTTTGATTAAATATCTCATTTAGAACATATTACATTATATACTTAAATGACCAGGGCTGGATGGATGTGTCAACTATAGTAATTAAAGAACTGTGCTACTCTTGACTACAATTTAGTTTGCCCCATACTTTAATCATATATTTACTCTTCATCAAGAAAAAGAATCTTCATTTTAAGAGTGAGAGCTTGAGCAGTTAACCCTACTCCCCTCTGTAACTCTACATTATTTCAAAGTGTAAGTAATTGCTACTGTTTGAAATACATTATCCCTCTTAAGAGAAAAATTATGTAAGGAGCCCAACAGCAATTATATGAGTTGTTATATTCCTAAGCATCTTCAATCTGATTTAAACTCAGTCTACATTTAAAGCTTCTGCAACAGACTTGTTGTATGAAATGGAAACTTATATAAGAAACTTATATAAGAACCTATCAAATACTTTTAAAGTATTTGATACAAACACAAGTTCGTTGCAGTCTATTATCAGCAATAACGAAAAATCTTATTTGTTTTACAAAGCTGATCTATCGCATTTGAAGAAAACAGGAAAAAAAGTAAATCTAAAAATGTCATCTAAAAGGACATTATCCTGCTTATTAAGTATAATAAAGGCTGTTTTAATGTGCAGTGAAATTAGACAGTGTTACAGTACTAAGGGTGGGAACATTGACTCACTGGGGAAGTACATATTTAATTGAAAAGGTATATTAATTAAAATCCCCTGATTGTTAACATTCTTCCGCACAAAAGCATATCTATGCATGTTAGAAGAAAGATCTTTCAGTTTTTGTATGAGTTTTGGAAAACCAGCTTAAAATTAAAAAGTACAATCCTAAACACCAAAATACTCCGTTCTGAGAGCTTCTCCAGAATTTCAAAGATACAAAGATATTTCAAGATACTAATAAAAAGTACTTGGAAGTGTCTGACGAAGAAGCATCAAAACCAAAGACTTTTATGTTTTAGAGTAAACTTTAACTTCTTAACCCTCCTTTTTATATAAGAAATTTTCTCTAATATGGATAATTGCCCTGATGGCAGAACTGAAAAAATAAGCTAAGAAATAGGCTACGTGCGATTTTGTTAATTGCTCCATAAGTCTACAAGTTTGAGTTTTTATCCATGCCTAATAAATCTTTTGACAAGCTAGAAAACTGTTTTCGAAGTATTTTAAATGGGATGAACAAATTTCAAAGTAGGAAAAGAAAGATATGAAATATAGTGTCTATATTAAAAAAGAAAAAAGTGGAAAGGTAATAAAGAAAATATGCTTTCAGACTTGGAGCCTAAAATTCTTGTTAGTTTGCCTAAAAATGTACTCTAGGATTCTTAGCATGCCACTAACAGGCAAGCAGCAAAACAATTTACTGGTTTACTGCCTTTGATTTTATGCTAGTTGCAGTTATACCATGTCATACAGAAATCATTACAAATATGACAGTATGCAAATCAGACAAAACTTACTCCTAAATAGCTATTTCACATGCATATCCTGTTTCAGGCTTCAGAGAGTAAATGGATAAAACACTGGTTTTAATTCTGAGGTCAAGGTCAAAGTCATAACTAAAATATGGATTTGCGTTTTAAAACTATAAGAGATGCTTGGCCACAAATATAAAATTTTTCTTACTCTGAAAGAGGTATGAGTAAGTACACTAATGGAATTACCCCTCACTCTTCTGAAACACAAATTCAGGTTTTATGATATAGTATAGCTAACTTAGAAATCTTGCTATAATTGAGGTAGCAGAGATCATATAGCATGCACATTTGAATACACAGCTCAAAGGACAAATGACTCAGATGATTAATGCAGAAATCTGTAGAGAAAACTAGTGCACTTGAAATCTCTAAAAATTTTTATTAACAGAGGTGACTACACATCATCAACATACCGAAATTACAAAGACCAATTTATTTTAGGTTTGATTTGAACTGGGAAATAAAGCCTCACAAACAAATTTCCATTAAAAACAGAGACATACAAATGGTGAACAACTATGGAACTGTTCATTCAAAGTTGTTTAAGGTCATGAGTTTTAAAACCAACAAATTAAAGCATAGTGTAAAGTGAAGTGCTTTTGAAAAACAAAACAAAACAAAAATAGCCCATACTTATAAAGAATATTATTTTTAGAAGTAATTTAGTGAGGTTTTAATAGCACTCAGTCTTGCACAGATCTAATTAAAGGGAATTTTTGGTATAACTAACAGTGTAGACATTACATAAGATTGCTCAGCTCTCCAGTCATTAAATATTTTTTCAGGTGTATAAAACCTTGACCACCTAGTGAATCTGGAATTTACTGTGAAAAACTTAATCCTCAGATACTCACTGTTTCTGGGAGGCACTTCAAGTGGTTTTCAAGAATCAGGATAACGCTGTTCAAAGGTCATGATGAATGTAGAATGGCTATTTTAGTAGCTATTTATATTAAAATAGCAATCAGGTGTTCCCACTTAACAAGACCCTACACTGAGTACCTTTGAAAGACACAAAGAAAAGAGTGCTTCCCAGAAACACTGAAATTCTAAAACATGTGTCTGGATCCATAAAATAACGGGGAAAAAAAAAAGATTCTGAATTGTTCTGGAGAAAACTTGCCCACAGGTTTCAGTTGAAGAGAGAAAATAGAATTAAAACAATTAATCACTGTATCTAGCAATCATCTTCAATTTATTCTACTTTATTTTCTCTGTTACATTTCTTTTTACTTTCATATTGAGAGAGAGAGATTGCTGAAAGGGCAGAAAATAGATACAACAAGCTTATATAAAAAGTTATCTTTATAGCCCTTTCTTTAATTTTTTTTCCTGATTTTTTTAGTTTTAAAATTAATAAAGCTCTAAAAAATTTTACAATTTTAGTATGTTAATAACAATTCACAAGTTTGTATGTCCTCTATGATATTAGAAACACAGTTATGCTTTTCTTAAGAGTCTTCCATTAATATTCTTGAGAAATCTGAGGAATTGATTTGATCACTGAACGTAGAGGGCTTAGTACAATCTCTTGTGAGAATCAACTGCGTGCAAACATTTAACAGTATGAATAGTAACAACAGTCCCTGATGATACTAATGTGTTTAATGCTCATAATCTATCACATTTACTAAAGAGCTAAATTTTTCCATTATGTATTCTTTAACTTCATATTGGCATTTTGTATTTGCTTGCCCCAGCATTCCGTGTTTTCAGACAGATTCTGATTTATTCACTAACATCCTATCATTACCTCATCTTTTTGTCTTTTAATTCAGACAGAAAATTATCAACCTGACCCATACCTATAAGGAGATGGCAGCAATTCTCTTGATTTCCAACAAAATTAAAAGATACAGTAGCTTGTGTATAATAATATGCATAACTAAAAACATCTAAATATCAAAATATCTTAAAAAATTTAAAATACCAAAATATCTAAAACCTTTGGGAAAAAATCTATCTGTTTAAATAGTACCTAATTAAGGAAAGTCCTCTGTTACAAGTAAATTAATATTCGATACAGACATCTTGTTTACATTTTGGATATTACTTTTATTGTCAACTCATATTATCTAATTATATGACAAAAAATTCTCTTGTAAGAATAGTGTTTCTTCTGGTGTATACAGCACACTTTCATGACATGAACATAAAACTACAGAGACTCTGGCTTATTTGTAGATTCGAATTTGTAGCATTAAGACAGGTTTTTCTAGTGATGAAAATCAACAGTTTTGGAATAAGATGATCACAAGAACAAGTAAAATCATATGGCTCTAATTTCTTAAGTATTTGCAGTTCATTATTCAAACTGAATTTTTCAACTTTGGCCTAATTAACTTATATTCCAAATTGGTACATTTTCCTTTTCAACATTTTTAAAAAGTCAAATGATTCTTTCTTCTTTATCCTGAAATAAATATTAAAAGTATCAGTATATGAAATATTTTGTAACCTAATGAGAACACCAAAACCATTTAACAGAGGGACAACTTTGGGATTTTGTTTTTTCATTTGTAGCAAGATAATGACAAAATAGTATTTCTGGTCTCCATTTGCAGAGAAAAATTAAGCACTCCTTTGTTCCAGCAAGACAAGACGTTGCAAGGTCTGTTAGCAACTGTCTTTTATTGTCTCTGGGCTGTTGTCTTGTTGGTTTCTTTTATTTTTTGATTTTTCTAATTTTTATAGGTGTTAGAAGTAGTTGTGTAGTAAATGTAGATTTTTAGAAGCAGCTGCATTTATTCCCTCACCCTTTAGCACAGTAGCTACTCATATCCCCAACCCTCTTACCCCATTCCATGTTCTCCATATCAATTCCCTCCTAAATTCCATTAGTGTATTTAGTCTTCTTTTCAAGGTAGGCCGCCTTCTGTTTAAGAACATCTGCTCCTGAGCCTGAACTGTAGGATATAACCAAGGACTGTATGCACTGTGTACTCCGAAGAAGACCAATATGACAAAGAAGTGGTCCCAATACACCCCCGGACTCAATTCCCAAGGGATGGGGTGGGGGGTGGAATGGGGCAAAGCCCAGGGAGTGGACAAATCAGGGATTGAATGGACATTATTATAAAATTGTAACACTGGGTCGGAGGCGGGGCGCGCGTGACTTGTAACCCTAATGCCTGAGAGGCATCATTAAAGCCTTCCCTTCCCTTACCTCCAAATTAAGTTGCCCTAGAGTTTTTTTCTCCCTGAGTTTTCTTTAGGCAACAGGGCAAAACACAGTCCTTCCACAGAAGTGGCTGGTCCTTAACAACATTACCAACCAAAAAGCTCAAAAATCAAGTGGAAAGCATATCAGTAATCCTGCCTCTCTTAGCATCAATTACAAATTTCCAGTCGAATCTGGTAGGATCTTAATGTCATCTGCTTTCTTTCAGTATGGAAAGATGGGCATTGATGCACAGCTCACATAGTGGTCATGGGGTAACGTTTCCCCAACATCCAGTGAATACTGGCAGAACAGTGCACACTTGCCTTCAGTTCAGTGAAGTTCTTTGGGACTGAAGACCTTCAAGTTATCTACGCAGCCTACCTCTTAGCTGATTATTGGCTCAGGTACTTACTCTTCATGCAGGAGCATAGTTACTATTACAAGGCCTCTTCTTCTTTGTCTTTCAATGCCACATACTTAAGAAAAACATGATGCAAGTCTGGCAGTTTTTCAGAATGTATCTATGAAATAATACAAGATGTCAAGTCACAAGTTACAGTCATTCACCTAAGAAGCATACCTATGTCTTCTGAATGGGAGGTAGTAGTCTTCAAGGTGTCTTTCCTCCCTCTCTCCCACCTATAGACCTAACATAGACTCCCCTCTCAATTCACAGCAAAACTATATGCAAAAGTCTACCCAGGCAAGTCCCTAAAAAACCCCTTGAAATAGAGGTATCAGAAGCAAGTGGTGTGCTTATCCAGGGTCTGGCTGGCTGTATTTCACCACATTGTACTAGTGTGGTATTTTTCTCAGCAAGCAAACCAAATTTATATTTTACATTTGATGTGTGTACAGAGTTAACAAGAAATAAAATATGTGGTTATTTAATAGATCCTGAGGCCTCTGTTTTAGTTTTCAGGATTGATATTTAAAGGGCAACCAAGACAACCAGAACTGATTTTAGAAGTGATTCTTCATTGTAAGGGCTGAGAAAAGTGGCAAGACACACTTAGAAACCTTGATGTGAGCTATAACCTTACATAATGTCATGGTAAATCTTAGTTCTAAGCATACAACAAAAGCTTCAGCAAGCTGCAATGCAGCTGTTCTGTGGAATATGACATGCTTTTTTTTTTCTTTTTATAAAGTTATTTTCTTTATCTTTTAAAATAATTTAAACCTGAAGAGTTTTATTTTCCAAATTAGCTGACTTCTCCATACTCTCTTACATTAAGTGGGTTTTTTCCCTTTGTCTGTTCCTCTCCACATTTTCATTCTATTTTCTTTTACCATCCTAATCTCTTCTCCTTCTTGCAATCTTCTTCTCTCCACACACTAAAGTGTCTGTTAATTAAATTATTTCATCAGGTAGTAGGTTAACCTTGTCTGGATACCATATGCTCACAAAAGTGGCTCTGTCACTCCTTTTCCACAGACAGACAAGTGGAAGAAAATATAACAAAAGGCTTGTGGGTACAGAAATGGATGGGGAGAAGTCACTTAGTCATTACCATCACAGGCAAAACAGACCCAGCTTGGGAAAATTTATTGAATTTATTATCAATCAAATCAGAGAAGGATAATGAGAAATAAAACCAAACCTTAAAACCACCTTTCCTCTCACCCTCCCTCCTTCCAAGGCTCAACTTTATTCACAATTCTCTAACTCCTTCCCTCAGTGGCACAGTGGAATGGGGAAATGTGGGTTAAGGTCAACTCACCACACATTGTTTCCACCAGTGCTTCCACCTCAGGGAGAGGACTATTTCCTTTGCTCCAGCTTGAGGTCCTTCCCAGGAGAGACAGTCCTCCTCAGACTTTTTCAAAATGAGTCCTTCTCCTTCCCATGGGCTACAGTTCTTCATTAACTGCTCCACCGTGGGTCCCTTCCATGGGCACAGTCTGCTCCACTGTGGGTTCCCCATAGGGCCACAAGTCCTGCCAAGAGCCTGCTCCAGTCCAGGCTTCCCAAGAGGTCACAGCCTCTTTCATCCACCTTCTTTGGTCCTCCATGTGCTGCAAGTGGATATGTGCCCCACCATGAATGTCCATGCAGGGGCACAGCTGCCCCACCATGGTCTGCACGATGGGCTGCAGGGGAATCTCTGCTCCAGCACATGGACCACTGCCTCCACCTCCTTTTGCGCTGACCTCAGTGCCTGCAGGGAAGTTTCTCTCACATATTGTGACTCTTTTCTCTATCTCAATTGCTAATGCAGTAACTTTTTCCCCTTTCCCAGTGGCAATACCATCTCACTAAGGGCTTGGCCTCAGTCAGAGGCAGATCCGTCTTGGAGCTGGCTGGCATTAGCTCTGTCGGACACAGGGGAAGCTTCTAGCAGGTTGTCAGAGAAGTCAGTCCCTCCTCTGTACCATAACCTTGCTGTGTAAACCCAATACACCTCATTAATGTACTTTTCCTCTAGATTCATTGTTGCTGCCTGTGCAAATTTTTGCCCCTGGAGCTCCTGATTTTTACCCCAGTTTTTAAGTGAAATTGGTGCCTGTCACAGTACTATGAGTCAGAAAAGACAGCACAAAAATGAGGAATAGTGTGCATGCCTTTCTGTTTCAAGTGCATGCTACATTGGCCTTAACCTCACACGGTGTCATAGGTCAATTATAATTCCCTTATAATTTTGAACGAAGTTGCCAAGGAATTATCACTTAATTCAAAGGATAGAACTGAACTATTTAATAAGCAGAACTCTTATTAGCAGAATATGGGAGATTTTCTTCTTACTGTATATTGCTCCGCAATTTGATTTAGAGCTGAGCGTTGTTTCAGATTTTTTTGTTTGTTTTTTTTTTTCTTGCAACTTCTGATTAACATCTTTTTCTCTGTCAGGCTCAGTTTATGGGAGAGCTTTCAAACCTCAGGTAGCTATTCTGCAGTCCCTCTGTCACACTGAAGACAACTGCAAGGAGTTGCTCTAGATATGGAAAAATGTTCTAGGTCAAGTGGAAAGCTGCTACCAGCAGCAACACAAGAATATGATTTGCTACTCAAAATTCAGAGTTATTACTTCGTTGCAATCTTCTGCAAGCACAGACTTTTTCTGGGTTATAAACTGTATGAACAGAGAGTCTAGAGTGAGTGAAAAAGTGCTAACAACAACTCAGAAAGTACAAATCCAGTCAAAGGCATTTTGAACATGTCTTTAAAGCTAGATTTAATCTTCCTGGTTTTCTGTGAAGATTATGGGAAATGTCTATTGGTTCATTTTTGTTCAATTGCACTACAAATTCTAGCAATTCCAGCTACCTAATACTTGATTCTGGAGGAGTGTATTGATAGACTTATGTACTCAAATTTGTGTCTACAATTAAGCCTCAGGTTTTTAAATCCAGCCTGGGAAGAGCAGACACCTAGAAAGAAAAGCATTATTAAAGCTTATTAAACTAGTGAAAGATAACAAGTGTAATGTTCAAAAAGGCTTTGCATTTTTCTTAGGGGATAGTATTTTCCAGGTGTCAGGTCTGAAATAACTCTATTATTTTAACACATAATACATATTATCTCGTGTAAGTCTTCATGCCTTGATAAAAAGCCAAACTCATTTTGACAAAGCAGAGATGTACTGAAGGGCAAAACCATTTCATTTCTTAAACCTATAGAACTTGAGTGAACAAGACCTTTCATGATAATTGTTCTATTTACTCTTTTTTTCATAAAAATCCTCTGAAAATAATACAGCATCTATACAGAGGGTTGTGAACTTGCTTTTAAATTTGTATTTTTTTTAAATAAGAAACTTATTCATTCTACAGCTTTAATCAGGAGGCAGGCAAATATACAGTGTAATGATTTAGTTAAAAATGTCATAGTAATTCTTATTCAATTGTGGAAAAATCCAGGATAAATGGATATTCATAGATCTCAGGAAAAAAAAAGGTTGAAGATTTTGTTGTTGTATGGGGTTTATGTAGCAAGATTTGGTAGCAGGCAAGGATGCATGGGTGCATTCTGTGAGAAGATACCATAAACTTACCCCATGTTGGATGCAGCCAGTTTCAGCCAGCACCAAGACAGACCTACCACTGGCCAAAGCTGAGCCCATCAGTAATGGCATTAGGAACTCTGTGACAATATGTTTAAGGAAGGGTAAAAAATGCTGTGCAGTGAGAATGAGCGAAACAGCAGACATCACAGTCAATGAAGAAGGAGATGGAGGAAGTGCTCCAAATACTGGAGCAGAGATTCCCCTCTAGCCCATGGTGAAGATCAGGGTGAAGTAGAGGGAGGGGGACCTACCATCCATAGAGGACTGGTGGAGCAGATATTCACGCTGCAGTCTGTGAAGGACTCTGTACCAGAGCAGGTGAATATGCCCTGAAGCTTCAATCTTGTGGAGAGCCCATGCAGGCACAGGTTGTTGGCTGGACCTGTGACTCCACGGGAGACACATGATGCAGCAACCGATTTCTGAAGAGCTGTATGCCATGTAAAGGACGCACACTTCAGCAGTTCCAGTGATGCATGGCATTCCTCGGGGGTCAGTACTGGGACTGGCACTGTTTACTGTCTTTGCTGGTGACATGAACAGTGGGATCAAGTGCACATTCACCAAGTGTAAGTGTAGAAAACCTTCAGAAGAATTGCTTGGGAGGGAAAGAAAAGTAATGTTCACTCAAGGAATCTATGGTGCCTGGGAGAAGATTTCTGTCGCAGTTCGAGGGGTTTCTGGGGGGTCACTACCGGCCGCTCTGTGAAGGTTTTCAGGGCTGGAACCATCCCCCTGCCGCCCATCCCTCGTGGCAGGGGCAGGCGGCGGAGGCACTTAAGCCAGGACACAAGAGACCACACAGCACGCAGGGAATCCAGCAGCGAAGAAGAAGCTTTATTCAAATTTCCCACAGCTTATAAGGGCTGCTGGGCCAAAGAGGGGATTGGCCATTTGGCTAGCCAATGCAAGGAGACAATATAATAACTATGGCAACACAGAAACCAATGGTAGACAAGTGAATTAACAGCTTCCAAACCCCGACAGATTTCTTCCCATGAATAGCTTTACATGTGTTTGTCTCCCTGCCTTCCAGGAAGGTTCAATCCCTGTTATACGAAAAGATAGAATTCTCACAGCCCCTGCAGGGAGTCCAGGCAGGCCATAAAAGGCACCAAAAGAACAGGTACTCTGCATTTTGTCTGCCCGGTGTAAAGTAGCACCATATTTGTTAGTGGTTTTGACTTTTGGAAATAAACTTTTTCCCATTGCCTTAGCTACAGCTTGGTATCTGGGGTACCTACATGCATATAATTTGTCACAACAAGTTTGCCAACACCAAGCTATGTGGTTGATGTGCTGCAGGAAAAGGATGCCATCCAGAAGGACCTTGAGAGGCTTGAGAGACAGGCTCAAGAGACAGGCTCATGTGAACCTCATGAAGATCAGCAAGGTCAAATTTAAGGTGTTGCCTCTGTGTCAGGGCAATCCCAAGCAATTTAAGGTGTTGCCTCTGTGTCAGGGAAATCCCAAGCCAAAAATACAGGCTGGGTGGAGAATGGATGGAGAGCAGCCCTGAGGAGAAGGACTTGTGGGTGTTGGTTGATGAGAAGCTCAATGTGACCCAGCAATGTGTGCTTGGAGCCCAGAAAGCAAACACTGGGCTACATCAAAAGCAGTGTGGCCACTAGGTTGAGGGAGGTGATTCTGCTCTTCTACCCAGTTTTTGTGAGACCCCACCTGGAGTACAAACTCCAGCTGAAGGGGTTCCTACCTAAGAAGGACATGGACCTGTTGGAACACCTCCAGAGGAAGTCCATAAAGGTGATAAGAAGGCTGGACCACCTCTCCTATGAAGAGAAACTGAGAGAGTTGGGGTTGTTCCACCTGGTGAAGAGAAGGCTCCTTGGAGAACTTATAGCAGCATTCCAGTACCTAAAGGGGGCATTCAAGTGTCATTGTTTAATCCCAACCAGCAACCAACTACCACACATCTGCTCACTGCCCCACCACTGGAATTAAGAATCAAGAGAATTAAGAAGAGTAAAAGCTAGAAAACTTATGGGTTGAGATAAGGACAGTTTAACAAGTAAAGCAAAAGTTGTGCATGTAAAATATTTCAAGTTTTACTATTATAGTGATGGTAAGGAATAGTTTCAAAGTTAGGCTTCATGCAAGTGCAAGACCTAAAGGTGTTCTCTTATTTAAACAAGGTCATAAACAGGAGGTAAGAAGGAAAGAACTGTACACACTTTTTATAGGAGGTGGAACAGTAAAGGAGATTTTAGTTGAAATTATTTTTTGGGAGATCTTGATAATCTAATATAACTTTCATGTCAGGAGTCAAAAAATAATGCCAGTATAATGTCTTCCCATTGTTCTACAGTACTTCCATTAGAGTGTTAGATCAATACAAACTAGCTATACTCCCTTGACACGGAATCCTGCTTCAAACTTTGCCATTTGTTTTTTCAGGTCTTAACTAAGGGGTTATATTGTGATTTCTTTGATCCTTCTCAGTAACTGAGTCTGCAGCTGACTAAGATTGAAGCTCTACTGATCAACCTATCCTTTTGATATCTTGCAAAACTAACTTGAAAGTTAACTTATATCAACACAGCAACTTGCCAGGCCCCCATGGGTGCAGAGGCCTAATTGAAAGGAAGGGGATAATCAAACCATTGGCTATGACTACAGATAATGAGCAGTGCTATGGGAGAAAATCTGTTATCAAACTAACCCCAAGAGGTTTGAAAGAGAATAGCCTCATTCTGTATGATTAAAAGCTTTTTTTCAGGTCCAGAGCACACATCTCATCCAGACACATCAGAATTACAAAGGTGCTTATAAAGCTGTGGTCAACCAACAATGCTGATATAAAGTCCCTGAAGGTATGTTGCCTGTAAAGAATTAATTTTGCAGGATTAAAGAGATAAATGCCTTCCAGATTACTTGAACATTGAAACATCAGATCTTGTAGTGAAGCAAGACCTCAAATACTACAAAAAGATAATAAAATAAATAAAGTTGATAGTTAAAAGTACAGGTATTTTTATGCAAGTTCAGAGCAATAGTTCACATTTTGCCTATTGACAGAAAATACTGAATCTTTAAAGAATTTAGAAAACTCCGTCAGAGGCAATTCTCTTGACTACTGAAGTGTCAGTCAACAACACCAGAACTGGTATTGCAATCAGACCTAAGTTAACTAATGTGCAGCTGAGACTTTCCCTGCCCTCCATTTTTAGACTTCCATTAAATTTTCTGTTTCTGCACTACAATCTACAGTTTTAGTATTTTTTAAAATATATATATATTAACAAGATGCTTTTAAGAATGAAAATCCAGTCATATTGTTGAGTACAATGGGCAATGGGAGTCTCATTTTAGTTTGCTTGAGACAGAATTGTTTGTGAACAAATGGATTTTATTTTCTCTTCCTGGTGAATTGTTAACATGCCATAAGTTTGTTGTACAATGGTGAACTGTTCATATTAGTCAAATCTATTATAAGCATTCCTTAATTACATTTAGGTTACATGTATGATGCGTTACTTATAACGTAATTCAGTATTTCCCTGTGGATCTCTTAACAGATATGTTAAGCATGTTCATGTCATAGTAACAGTTAGGTATATCTTCAGGTACAGAAATCTTGCACAACATTACAGTTGGTAGCAATTCTCAAATACAGCTGGGTGAGTTCACTTTGGTTGTCTACCAGGTACTCACCAAGTCAGTCTATCCCTCTTCCTCCTTAACAGAACAGGGGATAAAAACCTGAATAAAGGCTCATAGGTTGAGATAAGAACAGGGAGATCAATCAGCAGTTACGGTCATGGGGAAAACAGACTTCATAGAATCATAAATTGATTTGGGTTGGAAGGGGCCTTAAAGGTAACCTAGTTTCCACACCCCTGCCATGGGGAAGGACCACACCATGTTGCTTAAAAACCTGTCCAACCTGGCTTTATCCACTGCCAGGGACAAAGCACCCACATCTTCTCTGGGCAACCTGTTCCACTGCCTTGCTATCCTCACAGTCAAGAATTTCTTTCTGATATTTAACCTAATCTACCATCTTCGAGTGTAAAGCAATTCCCCTTTGTCCTATCACTAAATCCCCTTGCAAAATATCCCTCTGCAGCCTTCTTGCTGTACTGGTTTTGGCTGGGGTAGAGTTAATTTTCTTCACAGTAGCTAACATGGGGCTGTGTTTTGGATTTGTCCTGAACACAGTGTTTTAATATAGAGATGTTTTTGTTATTGTTGAACAGTGCTTACACAGAGCCAAGGCCTTTTCTGCTTTTTGTACTGCCATGCTGGCAAGAAGACTGGAGGTTCACGGGAAATTGTGAAGAGACACAGCCAGGACAAATAACCCTATTTGAACAAAGGGATATTTCAAACCATATTGGCATCATGCACAATATATAAAGTGAGGTGGGCAAAGAGGAAGGGGGAATGTTTGGAGTGATGGCATTTGTCTTCCCAACTAAACGTTGTGTATGATGGGGCCCTGCTTTCCTGGCAATGGCTAAACTTCTGCCTGTCAAGAGGAAGTAGTGCTTATCAGTGTCGTTTTGAATCTAAGTATTAACAGTATACTGGTAAAAGTTTGAAATGAGTAAATGAAGTCGTTTAGCTTTAAATATCTTCTGTTAAAAATTGTATTTGGGTTGGAAAAAAACAAGGAAAAAGGAAACTTGTAAATTGCTAATACTGGGTCTGAAAAAATACCTCATCTGAAAAAAATACAGACCACATTATGCATGGCAGTAAACATGAAGAGAGGATTTGTGGAAATGCAGAGGAAATAGGAATTTTCAGCTGGAGAAGTAAGAAATATTGCTTCTTGATGGAAGAATACAAAGATCTGGAAAGCCTATGTCAGAGGAATGGAAGAACCATTAGAGGGTATGCGTTTAAGAAGTTACTCTAGGTAAGCTGGCAGCTTTGCTGGTGGCAGATACAGAATCATAGAATGTTATGGTTTAGAAAGTACTCATCTAGCTCCAAAGCCCCTGCCAGGGAAAGGGACAGCTTCCACTAGGCCAAGTTGCTCAAAGCCCCATCCAACCTGGACTTGGACACTTCCAGGGATGGGGCATCTACAGGTTCTCTGGGCAACTTGTGCCAGTGCCTCACAACCCTCAGAGCAAAGACTATTTTTCCTATTTTCTAATCTAAACCTACCTTCTTTCAGTTTTAAGCCATTCCCCCTTGTTCTGTCACTACATGCCTTTGTAAACAGTCTCTCTCATCTCTCTTTGTAGGTTGCCTTCAGGTACTGGAAAGCCCCAATTAGGCCACCCTAAAGCCTTGTCTTTTCCAGTATGATATATATCACAACTCTTTTTCACAGAGGAGGAAAGTCTGTAAAATGTTATAACTCTCAGTGTATGTTCTGTACTAGGGAGAGTCAGGGTGAGGGGAGGTGAAAGAGAGCTGTCACAGGGCTCTTTCTGTACCTCAGTTAGAAAGGCTCAACAACAAATGACTTAATAACTGCTTCAATAAGACAGAATAAGAAGAGGAATATAGGTAACTAGTATCAGTTTACAACCCTTCAGGCACTGGGCACCCCACATTCATGCAGCATCAGCCAGAATCCTGATGCAATTTCCCATGACATGCGGCACTGAGTAGATCCTGTCCATGCAGAGAAATTCTCCCTTTCAGTCTTTTGAGGTCATGTACAATTTCCTCACAATAAAACAACTGTTCCTAAACAAGTTCTCATAAGAACTCCTTGACTTACTGGTGACAAGGGCAAGACTATGCTGAAGGTGCTATGGCAGTGATGAGCAGGAGCTGCCTGCAGGATCCTCCAGCACCACATATGGGTTAAATCTGTCCCATGGACAAGTGATGCTTGTGGCACAACACAGCATGGTATAGCACAGCACAGGGCAGGACAGCACAGCCTGATGGCCACACCGGGTTTGTGGTACCTGTCTAGGTCAGCTGTCCTGTGGGTCACTGGCTCCAAACTTCAGTGGGCTTCTGGTCAAGATCAGTTCAGTATACTGACCTCCTCTACCTGCTTTCAATATATGCACCATGATAAAGGAATGAAGGTTTCTTCAGGTTTTATAAGCCTTTCTCTTCCCTCCCACTCTGTGAAGAATGACCTCAGGAACATCCCTCTGATTCGGATGTCTTGCTTTATCCCCTTCTTTCTGTCTGTGTCCCACATCGTGCTAAAGATCTGACCTTGAATGAGGACCAAAATCCTCTCCTTACTCTGCATATATGTCAAGGTCTGGGTAACAGGGGTTTTGTATAAGGAAGCACACACTTATACAAATGACAACTAAGGAACTCACATAAAACTACATAGTACGTCCTGTTATGGAAGGGAAAATGAATGAAGTTAAAGAGTTCAGTTAGGAAGGGATAAGACCAGACCGGTGAAAAAAATTTAATTTTAAACCAGTAATTTTTTCGTGTGAACAGCAACCTACAGAGTTAGGAACAGAAATCAAGAGACTACATGTGAGCTTTGCCACATCTACATTCCTGTCTAAAGGAACTGTGTCTTCAATAACTTCATTAGATGAATCGTTGAATCTGCATGGAAAAATGCTAGTTTCCTTTTGACAAAGTTCATTGATTTGACACCATTCACGGTCTTCTTCTTCCAAGAATGGATGAGAAAAACCCAGGAAATGGTTTGAAAGCATGGATTAAATATATATTTATACTTATTAGCATTTGTGAACAGTTGATTTACTGCTAAGGAAAAAATATATCGACAGATAGAGTTTGCTTCATTATGTGTGTAATAAAGTGGTAAATGTTCTTTTCCTCTCTTTTGTAGCAATAGCAAATGAAGATTTGCATTCTGGGTAGACCTTTCTCTTGTGGAAGCAGAAGAAGCCTAGACCAATAATCCCTAAGCCCCAAACCTTGTTAAATGCAGTTTCAGTCCTGGGGACCTAATGCACTGATTGCTTTCTGAGAAGGAGTCTCATTGCCTGTTCCATTCAGTTCTGCTACTGAAGGTCTAATTACATCTATTATGCTGTTCAGTTTCACAGACGGTTATTGAGGGGAGGAAGAGGTACAAGGCAGCAGGGGGGGGTGGTTGCAGGGTGAGGGAGAGGAGGTGGGTGAGAAGAAACCAAAGCTTATGGCAGGAAAAAAGCCCACAAGCCTCAACTATTGAGAAATGAACTGATGACTGAACTGACTACTCTGACATTATCTCTAAACCACAAAGTGTGTTACTGTAACAAGACAAAATGGAGATGGTCCCAATTTTGTATTATTGTCCAGGCAAGATAACCAATTATTCTGTCAAAATCCTAGGTACTGGGTTTTAAAAGCTTCACAAGGTCTTAGCTCAACCAAACAAATCTTAGTATGAAAAGAAAGAAAGGGGCAGCTGGGAAGTGAAGCATTTTTTAACAATATTTAAAGTTTCATTTGCATTCTAGGCTGCCAAAAGTCCTTCTCAGACCTCTTTTTCTCAATATTGTGCTTTTGTGTAGCCTAGATTAAGATTGTTATCATGGCCTGATAGAGCTCTAAATGAGAGAAGGGGAGGGAGGGGGAAAGAGACTCATTATTTTAGATGACTTCTCTTTTCCCATAGGGTTCCCATAGGTCCTACTTAGCAGCAACTCATTCCAGCACTGATTAAGTGGGAAATATACAGAATCTCAAAAGGTCAAACCTGTAGTCAGCTGCCCTAAGGAGTTGACATGGAAAACTTGTCAATACAAGTTCAGTTTATGGCAATCTACAACAACATCTAGTCAGTAATATATATTGAGAGGAGGCAGGGAGACTCCTAAAAGAGCCTCGTAGAATGCTTCAACATTATAGTATCTTATTTTATCAGGTTCTTGGTAGATTCCTATTATTGTTTCCACTCAGTTTTCAGATGTTGATAATTTTGTTTCCAGATGGTGAGGGATTATCATTCCAGCATTTATAATAAGCTAATGTGCATGAGACATACACACTTACTGCTGAGAAAATCATTCCAAATTGAATCTACAGAGCAAGCAGGGAAACGAAGCTCTCTCAGAGACAGAAAGGAAGAAAAGAGAATGAAAAAATAGAGACAAATTACTTAAAAAAAAAATCTGCATTAGGATAACAATGAAGTCTATTTAAACATGACTGATTATTTCCAAATGGTCTCTGTTTGGCTACTACTTCACCTCATGTGAATCATTAATACACCCCTGTAAAGTAGAGCCTGATCCAGCTACTCTGGAAGCAAGAGAGAGACTCATTAATTTCAACAGGATCTGAAGGCCTCAAATGAAAACGTAAATTAAACCATAGCAAATCTAGCAGCAGAATTTTTTCTTTTGTTTGATTTACAATGTATGCATTACCTTCCAGGACTGCCTCTAGGCACAAGCTAAGTAGGCAATAGTTTCTGACTGCAAAATTCAGGGGCTGAAAAATAGCTGCTGCCCTACTGCTTACATTTCCTATGCCTTGCTGTGGAAAAACTGGACTCACTGCTATCATGGGTGTTGGAGTGGTGCCTTCTCAGCAAAGCTGCCACCATCGTCTTTCGTATTTTTCTTCCGCTCCAGGCAGAGGCAAAAACTGCTTACTCTGCTCTCCAAAGTGGTTTCCCTCACTTTCAGCTCTTTTTTCACTACTTCTTTCTATGTCAGAAGCAGCTAGGTCTCTTTCCTCTCTCAATGGAATAAGAAAGGCAGTTTCCCTTTTGCAGCAAAGGTGTTTTGAAGTAGCCATGCTTCACTTGCTTTAGCTAAGTGCAGAGCAGTGCTGAATTGTATGGTTTCAAGCACTCTCCAGTACAAGTTTCAAAACTGTAGCTGCATTTTATCATTATGGGAACGCTAGGAATGCTCCCAGCATGTGTCCACAAAGACCCCTGGATATCAAGAACCATTTCAAAACAGGCCTTTACCAAGTAATAATTGAACTCAGGTTGTGTCTGTCACTGAATTTTTATGGGAATAAAGCCTTCCCAGATGACTCTAAAATATTTTAAAATTTACTATATAGGTATGAGGCTGTTATTTTGTGTAATAAACGTGCAGTCTGATTATTTCACTGTGTAATGGAATTGTAGGGCTGGCTCATCTATTATGCAATATGCCCTTCAGAGACAGCTATACAGATAAAACTAATAGAAAAACTCCAGAAACAAGTAATCAAAACCATCAAGAAGCGCAAATACTTTCTGTCTTTCAAAATAAATAACCAAGTTTGAGGTCTAAAAGTAAAAATCATAAAGTTAGCCTTTGGAAAAGACAAGTGGCACATGATTTTGCACAGAAGGCAACTTTGCCGGAGGGATGTATCTGACATGTTACACTTACTCTCTATCCTGGAACAGATGTATATTCAAAGAATTAAAAAACCAATAAAGCCCACAAAACTATGTAAAAACCACAAAAAACAACAACACCCCCCTCCAAACCAAACAAAAAACAAACATACAAACAAACAGAACACACAAAAAAAAAATCAAAAGCCAAAAACCAAACCAAAAAAAACCACAAATTTTTTTAATCTCCTCCTGTTCTCCAGAAGAAATTTGTTTTCAAGACTAGATTTTCAGAAGCTGTGGCACAGATATCCAGATGAAAATAAATCTGCTTACTATCAAGCAATAGGATTTGGAACTTGTAGATATATATAAATAGATATATGAAAGAAATTCAAGATGCACTGATACAAATTAGAACATTTACATGTGAAAAGAGCTATTTTAGTTATTAAATTCCAAACAGGGTGAAATCATGGTTTTTATTTTTCTTATAGTAAGTGGCACCCTTATCCCCATCTTGTCTGTGAGGCAGGAGAAAGACAATTTTGCAAGATTTGCCACATAATTATGTCATAACCTGAAGTTAGCCTTTTAGGCTAAGGCATGTCATGACAAACTGTGTACTGTTGTAATATTGTAATTAATATAGTAATACGTACTATACAGCCTTTTGCAACCGGACATGCCTGTCTCGTATTGGCCTTTTCAGCCACCAATGCGCTTGCAACAAACGTGGGTAGAGCCCTTCCCAAATCTTCGTTCGTGAAGCCCAGCCATGATGATGACATACTATACAAAGGTAGATAGATTAAAACTATTTTCAAATTTTGGGTAGTAGCGATTTTAAAGATACTCTTTCATTTCTAAAGCCCAAGGAAGACTGAGTAGAAGCCATCAGACATCATAAAAATACAGTGGCTTCTAGTGGTCATAAAGCACATGTAAACCATTTCACTCACTATCAGGTCAGGATGATGAATCTTTAGTGCAAATGAGAACAAAACTCTCACAACTGAAGACGCAAGCAATCCTTGACTCTTCCTGTAGTGAAAATCAATCACATTTAAACTACTTTCAGAGGTATGGAAATATCTACCTCTTCAGTTCAGCACTTCTCATTATGATAATAGCTAGGTTTGGCTATGCTGAGGAAGTATACTTGATGTACCACTGTCAAAACACTGAATGACCCATCTTGCATATTCATTTTACATTTTCATCTTACAGTGCATGATCACTGTGCATTTATCTTGTGTCTCCATTTGTGGCCTTACAGTTCTACCATTCTGATTGAGCATCACTTCATACTCACATTATATAGGCATAAACAGAATAATAACATTATTATAACTTCAAGTTATGTATGACCTCCTTACATAGTTCTAACAAGCTCAAGGAACCTAACGCGTCAGCGGTCCTGTAGAGGACTGTAAAGTCCTCCTCTGACACTGCCCAGCTGAGCAAAGGCCAGAGATACTTTGACAGCATGGCCATAGAATTTCTGGTGATCACGCAATGAATGTTTTAAGTCCATCTCATCCTCACTACAATAATGTGCAACTGCGAATGGATGTTAAATTTAGATGAGTTCTGATCCATACGAATTCCTGCTTCAAATTCTATTTACATAAATTTCAGTACAAATGCTTGGGGTTGCTTTTATATTTCAGTCCCAGTCTTCACACTTTATTCTCTCCTATTTGAACTTTCTTTAATGAACTCACCCCGATTTATGACTTTCTTCAGAGGCACCTGCAGTGAAAAGGTGCTAGTACTGTGTGTATGTCAGATGAAGTAGCTGCAACCTTTTGTGAATATTAGTTTTTGACGTATGAAATGCCTTGGTCTTTTCCACTTTTTGATGTATTTTTTAAAATTCAGATATTTCAGCAAATCACAAATGACTATCAACCTAGCAGCTGTCAGAGATGGCAGCATCACAAAAGGAAGCAATTCTGATGGCTTCTATATTAGTGAAGAAATTGAAAAAAAAAAAAAGAAAACCCACAGAGACATATCAGGTTGTGGTATACCCTGTTCATACTTATCAATCATTCTGTGACTTGGTAAACTGATCCAGTTTAAAACTAACCCAGTGAAAAAAGTCTAGTTTTAATGTGGATCGATACTCTGAAACAATGTGCCTGGACAGCAATATCTGGACTCACAGAGGTGAGGGAGGTGCATGACAGCAGGAGTAAGAAATCATTGACAGGAAGGGGGAAAATCTGTTTCTTCAGCAGCAATATGGGCTTAAAACAATCATTAAAATATAAGGCACTACTGTTTAAAATAAAAAACAAAATCCTAGCTAAACGCTCTGTCAGAATTATAAATTTTAACTTAATTTTACTGGCCAGCTTTGAATAACTCTGAATTTAAGGCCTTCAATGATAGGGAACAACTTCCTTTCACAAATTAATCATTTTTCTACTTACATAAAATGAGAAAAACCCAATCAGTGCATTAGTGATTGAATTCCACTGCCAGGAATGAACTGTTTACTGTTCAGTGGGTCAGTGTTATGGTCAGCTACTCTGTGCCAAGTATGAATTGCCTTGCTGCTCTGGGATCCAGAACAGATTTAAGCCAAAATGAGAAGGTTTTGTTAGGAAATAGCTGATACACTGAACTGGAAAAAAAATTAGTTACCACTAATAGCAGTTTTGACCAGAAGCAAAATTTCACAGGTCTAGATGAAAGTTCAAGGGATATCAATAACCTTGAGTAAGAAAAAGCTGAGTAGTTTGGAGCACTTGCCTAAATATCAGAGAGTCAATCACACTTCTGCTTTGCTTCAGTGCTTTAAGCACTTAAATATGAACTGGGACACTAGGTTCAGTAGATGAAGGCTATTCAGTACTCCAATGTCTCTTTCTCATAAGCTTTATAAATTTTTTTTCCAGCTGGGTCTAATTTCCTCAACCTAAGCCTCAATGAGAAGTAAAGTCAGACAATATTTGTTAATTTTCTTAGGTTAAAGAAATGTGGATTAAGACATCTGTTTACCTCTCTGCCTATCTAGAAACAAAAAGTCCATTATGACTGGCATAGATAGCCTAGATTGAGATACCAAATCCTAATAAGGATTGGTGTCTTGGTCTTCTCTTGTGAATTATTAATTTCCTTGGAATCTATGGCAAAGATGAAGATTGAGACTACTGAGGATTTCATTAATATGATGGAATGTGCTTATTTTTGACGTACTTCTATGAAATAAAGGCATGTTTGTCAGATCACTCTTCTTAATAGAGGAAATGCACGCACAGAGCAGAATGGTGAAAACTAAACCAGATAAAATACTAACAATCCTAGCAGATTGAAGAAATGGACAGTTAGGAAAGATGATACAGGTCCTCTAAATACAAAGGCATGTGCATTATACTTGTTACTTTTACTGAGCTCCCAGGTTTTTTTCTTAGGAAGGAAGGAAGGAAGGAAGGAAAGAAAGAAAGCAGGAAAGCAGGAAAGAAAGAAGGAAGGAAAGAAGGAAAGAAGGAAAGCAGGAAAGAAAGAAGGAAGGAAAGAAGGAAAGAAGGAAAGAAGGAAAGAAGGAAAGAAGGAAAGAAGGAAAGAAGGAAAGAAGGAAGGAAAGAAGGAAAGAGGAAGGAAAGAAGAAAAGAAGGAAAGAAGGAAAGGGTGTCTCCTCCCTTGCCTCTTCCCTCATTTTTCATTACCTGTAGCAAGTAGTTTAGATAGTCTTTGTAGCCTAACCTGGAAGTTTACATTAGAATTGATCTGAGGTAACTCATGCAGTCTCTACGTGGCTACCTTTCTGAGGAGCCAAAAGGTTACTAAAACTAAACTTAAGGTTTCACCGTAGGTTTCTGAAGAAACGGAGAGTGTGTAACCATTTGCAAAATAACTAAGAAGGAAAATCAGGCTAGACTTGGTATGAACACAACATTAAATGCTATTGTGGTCATAGGTCTTTATAGAATATAGGCTGCTGCTATGAGCTTTAGGTTTATGCTGGTAACCTGATGATCACAAATAGTAAAACATTAACATTTATGATCTGATAAAAGGTAGTGTCTCAAAATATGAAGAAGTAGACATGCTTGGGCTTACTGACTAGATGGCTTATCTAGTTACCCAATACAGCTCAGGCAGCAAGTGGGCTCAGGAGAAAGATTCCACGCTGAATCTGGAGCTGCCCCATTCTGTGAGAGACCTCAGACTGCTGAGATAGTGCTGTGGAAACTGGCTGCAGTGAAGAGATGTCAGCGGAAGCCTTCCTACCCCAGTGAAGCCTGTAACTGTGCAGGTTAGAGAGGGAAGTGTAGCTCTGTGAGAGTTTGTAAGGACAGGATTTGAAAAACAATTCAGGAAAGTAAAACAAACAAAGAAAACCCAGAGAGGTCTCCAAATCTTATCTGAAACAATTCAGATACAGATGAGATGACCCTGGAAAAGCAATTGGAAATTCCCTGTGGCCTTAGTATAAATCCCTTTCATTTGGAGGTCAGTATTTAGTTTTTGCAGCTAAGGAGCATCTTCCACTGGCTACTCAGTGTGCTTCTGTTTCTATGACAGTTTTTATCCTCATGATGAGAGAGCTCTGTCAAATGAAGTGCAATCTACATTTACGTGTAAGATTCCTACACTAGCCTGTGATGCCTAATCTCTTTTATTGAACCTACTAGCTGGTTTCTGGAGCCATTGATTTTCCGTGCTGTCAGTTTGTGGCCTTGACTCTTTAATGTTTATTTAGACTGGTCTCCATAAATTGCTTCTGGTGCTGAGGGCAAGGAAGGAGGCAGGAGGTCGGGGGTGCATGTATACCTGTCCATATATATAAATCACAGCTTTTGTTCTTCACTGTTGTTTGTGAACACTGTTTGCTGGGTGAAAAAAAAGGAAGTATTCTACTAAAACATGGAGAAGCTACTATTAATTCCCCTCTGTCTCTAATTTTGTTGCAGTTTAGATTTCTGATTTTACACATCTTAATACCACATGATGTTTTCTACTCAATGTAATGTTTCTTTTTGTTAAGAGACACAAAAAGGGAGAGGAATTGTCTGTTTGCCAGCACGGGCGTGTACTTTTCAATCAGGAAGGGGTGTATATATTCTGTTGATGAGTTTTTAGAGTGGGGAGAATTGTTATTTCTTGGCTTTTTCTTAATTTCAGTCTTTGTAGAGAACAGTAGGAATCAGTACTGGATTTAACAGCACTTGTACAAACAAGAAAACACCACCTTTCTTGCTGTCAAGACCTAAAACTCTAGCTCTCCAAAGAATGATCATAGCCTTCACTGGGCAGAAATGGCAGTGTTGTTTCCACAGTAGGATAACTCTCATTCTCTGGTAATATCACAGGCAAAGCCAGCAAAATGAGAAATGGTTAAGTGAAAGGGTCTGTACTGTATACGAATAACACAGGAGCCTGAAAATTAAAAAGGAAAAGGCCTTGAGTCTATTTCAGTGAGCTGTAAGAATGCTATAGCCTTAAAACAATGGAAAATATTTTGCAATAGTGAAGATCTTTTTCCTCTGGAGAAGTAAACATCATAGTCTGTACAAGGTGACAAGTGGTTCTCCTGAGGCTAGGAGTACAGTAATCAATAGAGGTGCAGTTTGGGCTACTGCTCTCTCTGATGATACAGAAACATTGTGCACAGATGTGACGGTGAGAATAAATCAAAGGAAGAAAGAGAAGTTGTTCCAAGACAGGTAAAGGAATATCTTATTGACCAGGAGATCTGATTCAGTTTTTTTTCCCATTTGACCTCTGTTGGTTTGGATGGGTATTCACTATCCTAAACTTAGGCAAGTCCAGTTTATTATAAAAGGGAGATGTAGCAACACTGGTAGGATAAATATTTGGGCTAATATTCTACTTTTGTAGGTCATTCTATTTTGCAAAGGTCAGTGTAGTCTTTTATACATTTTTAAAAGCATTAAATATGTGTACAAATAACAGGCACCCAGAAGAAAGTCTCAGATTCAACTCCATTTTCAGGTTGCAATTTCAATATTTTTGAGAATTAATGACCTCCTTGAGGATGGAGGATAATTTCTCTGAGTAGTTATTAAGTACCCTGAAACCATCTTTTAACTGAGGCATGTACCATTAAACCATATAGTCCAGAAAGTTTCACTATTGTTTACATAGCTTCAAATATTTAAGCTTTGTATTTCACAATATATATTTAATTGGTAGATAATGTTCTGATTCTAGGGAATGTAAAGTTATAGGAAAAGGGAAATGTTTCCATAGCATGCCTGATTGTCTCCTGAACAGAAATGGAGTTCAACTTTAAAATCAGTACCACAACAAGAAAGCAAAATACATTAAGATATCAGGGAGCACTCCTAAGACTGTCATGTGTGTCCTTCAAAGAAGGACATCAGTAAAGTCTTGAGTCAATTGGGAAGAGTGATAAAAAAACCCCATGAATAATTCTTATGAAAGATTTGTAGGTTGGCATATTTGCTGTAGTTATATATGCTAATGAACACTACAACAATTTCATTGGTAACCAATCAGCTGTAAACAACTATATCTTTATTTAAAATAATAGGAATTACCCAACTGTTAATGAATTGAATAGTGATTTCCAATAGTATTCAATATAGAAAATTTAAAAACTAGCCAGTGTAATATAATACATCATAACCAGTATGATTCAGTATATGAAATTAAGTTGGCAATCATTAAATCAATTGGCAAAATTCTTACTGACTTTATTTGGCCTGTGCTCATAAAAGACTAGAAGCTGGATCTGGACAAAAGGTAAATGATTCAAGTGGTCCATATGCTCCATGAGAATGAGTACAGTAAAAATAACTGTTTGTGTAGCCTATTTAACCTGCAGACTGGAAACAGAACAAGACTACAAACTTTCTTCTGTGAGTAAGTAGTGATTAGGTACATTTTCATTCAACCCAAGTAAAGCAAGCAACTTCCTCACTACAGATTTTTCTTCTGGTAAAACATACTTTTATACAGCTGAGTTTAGCAATGCATAATACCTCATTAACATTTAACAGTGTGAAATATGTCTCTATGAAGGTTTTTGGGTTGTTTTTTTTAAATGTAAAATAGGAAGGAAGGTTGTTAAATTTTATTTTCCTCTGGAAAAGCAAAGCAGAAAATGTTTTACCTTCACATTTTTCCATCTGATGTCAGGAGATTACATTAGAGTTTTCCTTATTTTGACTCATGACTGACATTTAAATAAGTTTTGGAAATGGTAAGGAATAATGATTCATTCATGGCTTTAAATATCCAAGATATTTAGTTAGGAGAAAACAGATGACCTAACAGAAGACTAAATCTTGGCAAGTTTACTTACATTCACCGAACCCTTCCAATTAAATTTCAGCCAGCTGGTCACTTTTAATCCTTACTTGTTCACTCTGTTTGAATGATTTTTTGGTTTTTTGAGTTCGTTGGGCTTTTTGGTTTTTTCTTTCTTTGGTTTTGTTTTTTTTTTTAATGCCACTTTCATCCATCACTAGCAGCATCAAACAAAGCATTTTGTGTCAGAATGAATCAAAGATTAAATGTCAAGGGCCCTAGTATACTGGGAATGCAGCCAAAAGTACTTAGGAAAATATGAAACTGTATCAGATATCTATAACTCCAAGCTAGCAACCCATAAGGAGCATAATTGAAGGTAGCAACCCTAGTTGTTAACTACATTGCTGAATATTAGGCAAACAAGCCTTGTTTATTCAAACATTAGGGCGTTTGTCTCCTACTCACAACCTCAGAGAGGACGGAGGTCAAAGAAGTGGTTTATGAAAAGTTGGCACTGCTATTTCAGCGTACATCCTGCAGGTCATTAGTGCTATCTTTCCTCTATACCATGCAGTACTTTTTTCCTGTATGCTATTCCTGCTTTCTCATTCAACCACAAAGAGCTGAGCTGTCTTTCCCAAACAGGTAAGTAATTCTACTTTGACAGAGGTTTTCTGCTTAGACTCTTCTGAAGGAAAAATCCTGGTTAATAAGACAAAGCATGCCTGAGTTCCAGATCCCTGTGCAGTTTAGGGCAGCCCAAGAGCTGCACAGTGCACATAAGTGAATAGTTCCTCCTTCTTTTCCATAGCTGGTGATGGAGGAAGAACAAACAAAGAAACAAAATGCACACCAAAAAAAAAAGATATTTGCACATCCAATTTCTGTAACTACAGGGGAAGCTGATTTGTCACAGTCTGTTTCCATCAATGAGCTGACACAGGAAAGATGCATGTGTGGTCTTGGAGGAGAAATCCACTTTTCCACACAGTTCTGTGAACGGCAGCAAGATTTCAGACTTATTACTTCTGACAGTTTTGGCGTTTTAAATGCATGTAATTACATATAAAAAGAAGAGTTGGATGAGAAAGCTTAGCCAAATAAAGAAAGCTCTATGTTTTACAGTCTAAAAATGGGACTATTTTGAAGGTAAGTACTTGTTAAAATTAGGTATCCTGCACGATAATCAATTAATACGCACTAAGCAACAGCAATCACAGTTATTTTTAATTTTGGGAAAGCAGAAGGCTCTAATTTGATATTGTCACAGTCACATCCCATTCTGCTGGACAAAAAAATAATGCAGTGGAAGGATTAATCTTTTCAAGTCACCATTTTTTTAAATCACAAAAAACAAGTTACATTATGAAGATGACAGTAAACAAGAAGATGAGCTACCTCAGTTTTGTTAGTTGTAGAAAAATGTTTTCCTCTTTCTTAAATTTTTAAAAATTAGAATTGGAAAGCATTGAATAGAGAGAAATTATTACGAATTATTCTGGGCTTATAGTTTTAATTCCAACAATGTATACTATCATAGGAATTTTATTTTATTCCAAGTGTAGTGTAGACCATATATTTAAAGGGATCCCTTTAAATGCAGACCTTATGTAATTGCCACATGAGGAATTAATCTCCTTCCCATTGCAATTGGTTCATCAGTGGCCAAATATTTTTGAGAACAGTGTTGCCTGTAGCTTTGTAAGTGCTCAGTAGAAGAGAAAGAAATCGCAGCATGTGAGGGTAAGCAGACCCTTCATTATTTCCACAGGAATACCGGGACTGAGGGATAGTTAACCACCAAAATCATTGAATAATATGATTTCCAGGGTTCTTTAGAGAGCCTAAGAGAGTCAAGAAAATATTTAAGGTTCTTTCCTTGAAAAAAGTATTATTGTTTAGTGCACTGAATTTTATATCAGGGATGCAAAAACTGGATTTAGCGTAGCTTAATTACTTTGCCTGAGGCCTGAGAAGAAATTTATGACAAAACTAAAATTCAGGTCTGTTGAGCCCAGGCCTCATGTCCTAAGGTGTAAACTATCATTCTTTGCAATACTGAAATTGTCAGTTTTTATGTACTTAAACACGAAAACCGAATCATTCTTTAACCTTCTATTTTTCAAGCTAAATACATTCAACTCCTATCTTCTACCATAAGAAACACCTTATTACTTTTGTCTGGAACCTCTACAAATGTTCAACATCTTTCTCCAAATGTAAGTATTTTCAATGGACACTGCATTTCACTGCTGGTATTCCAGTAGCTATTGCAAGGAATCAGTGTAGGCTCTGCTTTACTTGACGATATAGACATCTCAGGTGCTCATGAGTTACCTATGGCTACACCACATCAGACCAAGGAAACTCAGACAGATCTTTTTAAATAATCACAGCTGCCCAGGATAAAAGTTCACATATTTGTATTTACCAGTTTGAGGCTGAACTTTCTGGCTTGCCTTGACATGGTTTCATTTTAATTAAAGAACAAAATAAAATAAAAGCAGCATCAATAACACAGGGCAAGTAGTAAAAGCAGTGTTAGAAAACTAACCAAGTAGGAAGGGATAAAAATAATTTTTCCACTTGGAAAACTTATAAGCTCAATGAAAAAAGAAGGGATCAAGTGCCTCCCATTATTAAATTTCCATAGCTATTAAAACAAACCAACAAACAAAGAAAAAACTAAAAAACCCCAAACTAATAACCAATGAAACAAAAAAAACCCAAACTGAACCAAAAACAACAAAAAAATACCAACCCCCCAAAAAACCCAAATCAAACCAAAACCACCATCAACAAAAAGCCTAAATCAGAGGCAAAATAAACAAACATGAGAAAAGCTACAAAATTCAAGGAATCAAAAGTTTTTTCTTTACAGATGTCTTTGTCTTGAGGCAAAAAAAGAAACAGAAGCAGTTTATTGTTTTAATTTCCTTGCATTTCTTTAGCTACATTAATAATAGTAAATTTAGTTATTCCTTTCCACGTGGATGTCACAGATGGTCCCCCTATGAGAAAATATTACCCTTTCATAAAAGTACATTGATGTAAAATTTCATTTTTTTTTTGAGGATATGATTCTAAGATACTTATAAGCAGAGGCGTCAGGCATTTGGATCTCTTGCAGAAAGCAGCCTCGTGGAATCTTGTTGAATCTTGTTGAATGCTGTCTATTGATCTATTCATCTAAAATAAAGATCATCGCATACTCTTTATTCTTAGTTCATTCATAGAAAACAAACAAACAAACAAACAAACATCCCATATTTATATTCTTTTAGGGTTCTATTACTACTGCTTACTCAATTCTGCATTAGACTGGGAACACCTTGGGAAAGAATGTAATATCCATCTAAACCTCCAATGAGCTTATTATCATCAGTGCCTTAACAATAGATACAAAATTAATAATAATGATAATAGACATTTAAAATAATGTATTATCATTATCTCTGATGTAATTGCTACTCAAAGAGTATTTCACAGACAATTGTAGAATTATAACTGTCAAATTTATCATGATTAATTTTAGTTTATTTGATTTGGTGCAAATAAATTGAGGCACATTTGTATATGCCTTGAACAAAAAGAGCAGTCATTAATGGAGTCCATTTTGGATAGAGGAAAAATAAAAATTCAGTCTGGGATTTAATGGAAAAAACTCTAGCTAATGAATTATGCCAAGAGATTCATGCAATCCTCTAATTATACTGATACAGACTTCATCAGCTAATACTTTTCACCTACAACAGTCATCCTCTCCATGTGCTAATCCCTTGAGGGATATTTTAACGCTGTGGGTAAATATAATGTTTCCACAGCTGTTTGGCATTGTCTGCCTTCTGCACTGATGTTGCTAAATAGCAGGCGAAGAAATAGTTTTCTCTTTACCCAGGAACAGCATTTGTAAGATTTTCTTGTTCTCTAGTGGTCTGATCCAGAGCACACAGAAGACAAGTCAAGAGAGTCTTAATCACTTGTCCTTACAGTATCTGTACAGTTCCTATTAATAAACAATATGCTTATGGGTAAACTGGGGAGAAGAACTGGCACTAGCCTTTTATTCACTACCTCTATTGTCCTCTTACTTTCATGTGGTTATGAAAACATGTACATACAATTTGTGGATCCTTGGGTCTGCCTCTATTCGTTTGAATATGATAATTATTGAAGTTAAGTAACTGAAAGACGGGTCTAGTAATTTCTTCCTATGGCAGAACCACTGTAAATGTACATTTTATCCTTCTTAGTCCTTTAATGGACAGATTTTAAGGCAGATTCTTAGCCCTATATAATTAAAATGCAGCCACAGTTAGGTTTCATATGGGTATTAGTGAATCTAATGTTTTTCTATAAGTGGCTTAGGTGTTCATACATTTCTTAGGGAACCCTAGAGCAGACATTTAATTTTTATCAAATTCCATAAGACAGACGTAAAAAGGAGACAAAATCTATTTTCTGTTGCAGCAGGTAATATCTACTGTAGAGCCTCAGGCAGTAAATAACAAACCCATGCAAAATCTTGACGTCCTGATTCCATCTGTAAAACCAGTTCCAGAACTGCAGCAGGTGGGATAAGATTTCATCCTTGCGTCTGGTTTTGTGACCTGCCACTGAGGACAGCTTTACCCTGCTTCTTTCTAAAAAGGAACTTTCAGGAATTTCAGATGGGTCTGCCTAGTTTGGAAACAACAATTTGCAGTCCTTTGACACATTTATTGAAGTTATAGGCTGGCGGTTTTGCAACCATTTATTCAGGTATACATGGGAGGGTGTGTTTGGTTTTGCTATTAAACAGTTTATGAAGACAAGTACATCTAAGCACCTCAGAGGCACTGCACCTGTATTTACTGCACCTAAATGACGTTTTCACTCTTTAGAAGAAAGCAACATTATTCTAGCATGCACAGAACATATGCTAATCAGCTGTAGTCTTCAGGCACAAATGCGATAATGTGCTCATTGTTTAGACACTGGAATTGTTCATTACAAAATGACACAGTGTTTGCCAATTTTGTCTTCATTATAAATGTAAATATTAACTGGTGATATGCAAAAGAATACAAAAAGTCAACAGCAATTAATTGGCTTCTGCAGTAATTAGCTACTGTAAGGCAAACACTTAGGAGCCGTTGTAATTGTCTGCATTAGGAATACACCTCCTGTACAGATCTAATTAGCAATTTAAGTAGTTCAGAAATTATATGCCTCTTGCCTTTACACTCCCTGAAGTACTGTTCATTAATGGGGAAAAAAAAATGCTAGTAAATGTCATTTGCATTGTCTCATGTTAAGAGCTCTACATCAAAGCTTCTATGTTATTGCCTTGTACTGAGTAATACAGAACTGAGGCTTGTGGACCAATACAGTTGTAATTAGGCTATGATTCCTTTGTAAACAGCAGACAAAAACTGACAGAAGCTTATTTTGCTCTGAGGTACCTACTCCTCAGTTTCAGCTGTAAATAAGGAAAACAGAGCTACACAAAGACTGCAGCTACCAAATAAAAAACAATCCAAACTGTGCCCAGGATTCATGCAGTTCTATTAATTGTTGCCTCAGCAAAATGTTTCCTTTGGGGATGGAAAGTGTTAGAGTAATCACATAATGGCTGGGGAGCACTTCTTGTAGAACAGTACGTTAAGTCCAAGACTGATAGAAAGACACGAGGAAAATTAGGGTAATCATGGTGAACACCAAAAGATCTGACTTTATTTAGCAAAAAAACAGGTCAGAAGGGTTTCAATTTAGAAATACATCTCAGGGAGGAACAGGATGAAATCAATGTATAAATAAGTAAAATGTTTGAGCTTTGAAAGATAGTTGAGGCTAAAGCAAGTACATAACAGTGCACTATATATGTGGGTGAAAAACTGGTACAACATTCCTGAACTCCAGGAAGACTAAGTTCCCAAACAACTTTTAAATAAGACCAAACTCATTGTGGCCTCCGTGGCAGAGCTCAATCTGAACGTTTAAAATAGGGTATCTCCATGATGCAGAAAATAGCTGGTGCTTTTACATTCACAAAAACATTCACCATGGGCTCAGCACTGACACATGTCAGGTAAATGCTGAAAAAAAGATTTAGTGTTCAGAGTCATAGGAACAGTGAATTTCAGCATGTGATTAACCTGAGGCAGTGGTATATAACAGAATAGCTATCATGTCTGATGCTACTGCTGTGTTAACACAGATGCTGTGTTAAACAAAATGAGACGTGGTATCACTCCCACCAATGAATGGTGCTAGGATTCTAACAGTGCCTATGAGTAATATAATGATTCTCAGATATCACACTCCATTTTTTGTTCTCTCCAGATCCTGATTCTGGCAAACTCAGCTTCAAAGTCTGCTTCTCTGTTCCTGTGAGAACATCTCAAAGCAAAAAATGTTGCATCATAGCACCAACACTTCGCTTTCTGGCTGGTACAGCAGGCACAAAGGAGTGATTAGGAGAGAGAAAAGGGTTGTTAGATTCTTTTCACATGACTCAGACAGCCATATTAGATATAAATTTCAAAGATCAGTGATTCGAACATTTTATTTCAGAAGCTATAAGAGTCTATGTGAAGGCTTCTTAAATATCTGACTAGGAGTAAATGTTTCAGATTGTATGTTCTAAAGCACATAATAGTTATTTTCATTTTTTCTCACTACTGGTTCTTCAGAAGAACATATTTAGTCTAGAAATATATATTTGTACCTTTTATTGAAAAACCCATTGATGCTGGTATTCTGAGCATTTTAAAAGTCTGTTTGAACAAAAAGGTGGAATTACTCACAGGCTGTAGAACCAGGACATCTGTGAATTTATATTTTCTTTCTTTTCTTGCAATTTTTCATTTCTTATGCACTCAGGCAAGATTTCTACACAATTTTGGTCTACAGGGAAGAGTGAAAGGAGGAAAAAAGGAGTGAGACATAGCACATTGAATTTACATTTTGGCATATAGGATGTACAGCATAAAACTCTATTTCTTCTGTAAGACTAGAAATCTCATCCAGTTTCTTATCATCTAGGGAAACCATGTACTCAGCATTATTCTGAAAAAAGTAATTCTTTCCTTAGGGCTGACTCTCACTAACACTAGGTCACTTGAAATTATTATTAGAGTAAAAGAAACTACCTAAAATATGTATTTGTTTTCCACTATTTAACTCCTGAATCATGTTTTTCTGAAGGTTGGAGGTTCCTCTTTCGATATTCAATGTGGTAAATCACGTTGCTCTTCAGACATTAGTAGACTTATTCTCAACATTTGAGCAAAAGATGGGAATTTACTGTGGTATGTGTGGAACAGCAAAAATTTTGGAAATGCAAAGAAAATAAATTATATTGATTCAGAGAAAACCACATTCATTGCACTTATTTCAGCTTTAATCCTTTTTTAATTCGTTCCTGAAATTACCTGCCATCAGAACCTAATAAACAGATGAAGTCTTTTATATTCCTAAAATACTTATAAACAAACCTACTCACTTCCAATTCAGTACTACCTCTGAAAATATTTTGCTATTTATATGCTTGCAGAATCAAAGTTACAAAGCAAACTGTCTACTTAAAAAAAAATAAAAATCTTCTTATAAAAAATCATTAATGGAACAAAAAACCCTGTGTCTGATTTCCCTAAATTTTGACCCACCTCCTTCTCAAAACCTAGCAGTATAGTTCCACAAAGACATTTCATTATGCTAACAAGAAAGCAGTCCTGCCCTCCCAGCTCTTTCCTATTTACCTGATCCTTCCATCATGCTACCATAAACACTGAGGGGTAAAACAGTCAGCTGGATGAAAAAATTAGTACAGACTAGAAATAGTCTTATTTTTGGTAGGATAACTTCTGAAAGATTTAAACTTCTTGAAATTCAGGTTTTACCTCAACTGTTTACCTGACCTAGACAGACACACTCGAAGCCTTCGTACATACTACACCTGAGAAGGTGGGTGAAATGGAAAGGCAATAGACAAATGAAATGGTGTGTGCTTTGAGTAACAGATACAGTTGGCCTCACATGTTGTGATTGAGAGTTTCAGACAAAAAGGTGCAGGGAAGGACTGTTTGTTTCACACCTCCAGCACACAGAAGTTAAGAGACAGAGGCGGAGAGGAGTTGAATAAACCTGGAGGTAAGACACCCACTGGGAAGCCACTGAATTCATGTTTACTTTGAGGGACATCAAGAACTTATGCAGCTCCTCACAGAGAGTTCCACAGTGGTCAACCCCCTTTTCTCAATTTTCTCATTTCTAATTTTTCATTTCCATAAAGTCACAGATACAATCAAAATCCTCACTGCAATCAGGGGATTCCTTCTTTTAAGAAACTCTCTTACAACATCATGAAAGACTATCAGGTTGGTTCAGCATGATCTATTTTTGATAAATCCACACTGACTGTTACACATAAAGTACAACAGGATATTATCCTTTATCATTACATGGTGACTGACTATACAGTGATGCTGTTAAAATAATGAGATTAAGGAAGAATATGTTTCCATTAAGTTTCCATTTATTTCTATTTTGAACTCTCAATATAAAGGGTGAAAAGAAGACAGAATAAAATAATTGGTTTCTTGTTTCTCAACATATATTAGAAATTTTTAATAAAATCAAGTCACACTCATAGAGCACAAATGGTAAAAAACCCTCACCCTTGTTCAACAATTATTGTGTATGTTTTTCAACACAATCTATTTGTAATCCTTCACCATATACTGGCAATTTTTTTAGTCTTCCTCTGAGAGTCATGAGAAATAGAAAATTTCACTTAAGTGGAAAAGAAGGAAAAAAGGTATCTTTTTCTTCATTGCAGGTTTCAGGTCTCAGGAACAAAAGTTTTAAGAATGCATCAAATGTTATGAGAGCCTTGAGAATGTTTGAGTGTTTGAAAAAATGCAGGTACACATTTATGGTTCTTACTCATAAAAATAAGTCTGTAATGGAGCTATGTATTACCAGCAGAGTTCAGACATCAAGCTATCCCTTAAAAACAATTGTTATATATATTTATTATGTACCTCTTCATCACAAACTCAAAAGAAAGTGAGATCACAGCACTACTACACTTAGAAGAGAAAATATATGCTTTGGAGTTTAAAGATCTGCCAACTGGTATCAAAAGGTAGATTTTTACAGACATGAGCATGAAGTAGAGCTTGGATGTTGTTTTTAGAAACATAGCAAACAACCTGCATTACCACTTCTTTCCCTTTTTCCTGACCTTCAAGTAATTGCAAGATTCCTCCTCAACAGCTGAGTTGTTGAGAAGCAGTTTTTCCCTGTATATTTACCTAGAATATCAGTGACAGGCATAATAACTTCTTGCTAAAAATATTTAGCTATAGAGAGTTACTTAGTTCTTACTATGTCAAACTGAGTGCAATATCTCTGAAATTATGCTATTCACTCACTTCAGCATCCCAGGCAGCCAGTCTACTAACTATACAAAAAGACGTAAATACCAAATGGCAGGAACAAGTTCAACGCAAAATGAGGATGTCACATCATCCTTTATGATAACAAGAATAATTTTTAAGTAAAAAATTGCTGCTAATAAAATAGTGAATAGTACTAGATTAGAGATGGAGTGTTCATAATATGCTGGAGCACTGGAGCTCCAAATCTTTAAGAACTGTAATCCTGATCAAGAAAAAAAGCAGTATAAGTGAGGGCAAGGATTTTTCATGGCCCATTTAACTTGTAATTTGACGAGTAGTTCACTTATGAGAAGCTTTAAACATATTTCTCCTCCTTAAATATAAAATTCTCCTCCTTAAATATAAAATTTTTAGATATATGAAAAATTGAGAAAATATAACTAAATAACTTCAGAAACCCCACATACAATTTATTCATTTTGTTGATTTTTGAAAAGACTTTAAGAAGTCTTGCAAAAACATTAAGTCCTGATATTTTGCTATTTTTAGAGAGGTATCTGAGTAGAACTAATTGATACCAATTTCCTTTAATTTGTGTTTGGGAACTGTGGTATGGAGGAGAAAAAATTTTTAGCAAGAAAATGCAATGATCAAGCAATAAGTGCTTCATCTTAAGAAACAAGAACACCTTAGGACTTAGGAAGAAGTACAAGAAAACACGTGAAGAACCAGGTATGAGAAGTAGAGTGTCTTTGCTTGTGTCAGCAGTCAAGGACTTATGCTGCCAGCAAGACAGAGAAGGAGAGAGAAGTTTATATCACTTAAAAAAAAAAAAAGCAAGCCTGAGTCTGATTTAGAAGGATTGATAGCCATAACTTCTAAGGAACAGGGGAGTGTGTCAGGGAGTGGTGTTTTTCTACTTCGTTTGTAATATGCACTTTTTATTATCTAAATTCAAAGTCATTACTTTCAGAAGATTGTAAGGTATGTATCTCTGCTTTTATTATACGTGAATATGAAAGTACAGGTGACTTGTAAGGTGCAGCTTTCAAAATCAAATTTTAGGCATGGTTTAGCAAAAGATGTTGCAGAATACAGTATGCACAAGGAATTAGATACCTGTACTACTCTTATCATCTCAGAAGACAGTGACAAGAAATGGGTTGGTGTGGACGGAGGCAATAACTATATTCTGTGTGACTACGGAAGGATTAAGAACAAAGTATTCAAAAACTGAACAAAAAAGAACTAATTTTGCAATGTTGCTTAAATAAATTTTCTTTGCTCTCTCAGAGCACAGTTGCTGTAAATGCTGAGCTTATAAAGATGTCTACATCATGCCAAAACTTAGTTAAAAGGTCATTTCTATTTATGGAAGTATGGCTATATTCACAGGGAAAAATTATGTCACAAGATTTACCTAGTTAGATACAGGACAAGGAACCATTATAGCCACTTACTGGAAATAGCAAAAAATATAAAATTCTGTGAATAAATCTCTCTAATATTTCTTAAAAATAATTATCAGGAGATTAGGATTTGCGGTTCTGATTTTCTTGTTACACAACACAAAGAACCAGTACCTTACCAACTGAAGCTGAACTTGGAGCCTTTCATATTTTATCCTTCATCTGATAAGAAATAATTTTCAATTTTAAAAGCCTCAGGTTGTTCTGATTTTATGGTTGGTTTCAGTTTGTTTGTTTGTTTGTTTTTCCAGATAGAGAGTTTGTACACAATTCTGTCCTGAACCAAAAGAGTAATGAAACCTGAGATCATCTTTTCTTTAAGCTGGATTGTAAGGACACTTTGAAAGTATAATGGGAAATTTCTGAATTATTGCTGTTCTTATTTTCTTAGACTATCTCAAAGAGTAGTTTGCCTTCCATATTGTAGGAATTAATTTCTTTCCATGAATAATATAAGATGTTCTAAGTCTTCATATGTTATGTCAACTTAATGGAAAAACGGCAAAATATGTATAGGTCTTCATTTCAAAATACAGGTTCATTAGGCATCTTTTCTTGTACTATTTTCTAGACAAAAAAAAAATTAGGAGCTACTTCAGAGTTTGAGCTATGCTCTCCTTTATTCTTCTTTCTTGGTTTCCTTATGCTTTTAGCAGAGGAAGTGCTCAAAATTGCTTTTGGAAAGATTGAATCAATTTTAGTTTCTCTTCACTTCTATAGTCATTTTCCCAAAGCCTAGAGACACAATGCAATTCTCATTAGAGCCAGCTGGAAGATTTCAACTGCCTTCACTAAGCACTGGATGGAGTTTTCTGTTTTCCAGATGAAAGCAAGCATCCTTTGCCAAGGTGTTCAACAGCTATTGCTTTTGGCCACAATACATACTCCCTCAAACTCACTAGGTCCTCCAAACCCTTAGTGTTCCTACCAGTGTGCCTTGATGGACAAACTGTGTAGCTAATTCAAAGCTTCAATTAACTGTTTTCAAAATAGAATTAAAACATTATTTTTGAAAGAAACTGTGAAAACAGCCTGTGTCCTTTCTACCTCTCTTTCTGCTGCCTCCCTTTTCTCAAAGAAAAACAGTTTTCCTATAAGTACTTATTAGAGGGACAGACACTAGAGGATATTTCTTTTTATAAAAAATAAAATGAAAAAGAAAACATTGAAGCAAAAAAAGCCAAAATATTTTCAGAGCTCGTTAAGCGCTAACAAGTTTTTTCACTCTTCTTAGATAGCAGGCCTGTTGCTGCAGGAGCCCACTCATTAGAGCTGTTTTACTCCTGTTATTTTTATGCTTCCAGGTCAGAAAGTCTGATATCCTACACTATGAACTTGAGAGATATTCCGTGTGAAAGTAACCAGCACAGCAAGACCTTGGTGAAGAGAATCAAATTACTCACGAATCTGGTTGTTCTCTGTGGTCTCTTGAAAAGTAAGATATTGAACATATTGCTGTATAGTGCGTCCATTTCTAGCTTCTGTATTCTTCATCTCCAGGAAGATAAATATTGCACACTTGTGAAGATGTGGCTGTAACTGTAGAGACTGAAGGTCATGTCCTATTTTGCAATGTGAGGATTACAACTGTAGGCTGTAATCAGTAATAGGTTGTGAGAGCTGTAAAGAAACAATCATTTAATATATACAACTGAAATTATGTAGGTGTTTAAAAAAGGCTATATTTTGTATTAGCCATCAACCCTTGATAAGGCATAGACAAACATAATGTCATGTTAGTTACTAATGCTTTACCTTTCTTTTCTAAAATCTGATGTTGTCTGGTAGCATATCCCACATTACCCATTGGATTATAATATATACCTAAGTTATGCTTCCAAGACTAAAGGATTTATAAGCACTAATATCTCACTGCTTTTCCTTTAAACAACTGTGATCAAGTCATTTGCTGGAATAACTCCAGTGAGCTAACAGACTCATGCCAGCAAAAAATTTGGCCTTATTAGTCCATTATTCTTGCCATAGCTGACAGAACAAAGTATTTGGGGTTTTGATCACATCTGGAAGTAGATATGGGAATTCTTTTGGGTGAAGATTGGTGAGGACTCAGAAGACAAAAAGTACAGAATGATGTCACAACTTACAGAAAACAAGCTAGTTTTCCTAATAAAATGAATCCACTCCTCTCCAAAACTTTCTTACTCCTACAAACTGGAAATGTTTAAATTTCAGATTACTTTCTCTTTGGTAGATAGGAATATTATGTGAAACATATATATATAGTGTAAAGACAATGACTGAACTCTTGGTGGTCCATAATGTAAACAAATGAAAACAAATTAAAAAAGCCCATCCTGTTGAACATCTGGATTCATTAGGATAATATGAACAGCAAAAATGTGAATGGAAGCTCTCTGTTGTAAAAAAAAAAGAAAAAAAATCGGACTTAATTTAGCTATTTTTTTCCCAAAATTTCCATTAATAATGTATTCGTGCTTCATTAGATGCTGCTACCTTTGGTCTGTGTTTCACCCAGCCACCTGTGAGAGTCTGTTCTTTTCCTGCCAAGTTATGAGAAAACAAGCACTGATAAATGAAAACTTCATCCTTGAAGGGAGCATCTTTTACAAACTGAAGTTAATTGGGCCTTACTATTGGAGGATGAAGTAAGCCCCCAGACTCATTTAGGAAAGACCCCCCAAGGTGTAGCACTCAGTGCAGGGAAATTCCAATGTACACACGCATGTGCAGAAGGGGCACCACTTACATAATGGGGGGAGGGACTGAAGGCCTCTAGCTGGGTGGTGCTGACCATACCTTCCCAGGTAGATGTCACGGGTTAATTGTATGAAAAGCAGATAGCTCTTGCTGGCAGTGAACTCAAGCTTCACACAGAGGAAAACATTGCCTTTTGCGGGGATGCCCGCTATCTTGTGGGCCTGCCGACTCTCTGAGGATGCAACTTCTGCTATGGGGAATTCTGAGCATTCTGGGGTCGGTAAGACAACCTTGTAAGCAACATCTGAGTGAATGGAGCATTGTCATGGCTGGGCTTCGTAAACGAAGATTTGGGAAAGGTCTCTACCCACGTTTGACACAAGCACGCTGGTGGCTAAAAAGGCCATTACGAGATAGATAAGTCTGATTGCAAAAGGCACAGTAGAAATACTCCTTAGGTGGTAAATTCTGCAAGGCATGATTCTTTCTGCATTGCCTTTTCTCCTCAAGGGTGATCCTGTGTGCATTCTCAAAGGCATCAGCAGCGTTATAGATGGTGTGTCTCCAGACCTCCCGGTTGGAGGCCAGAATAAACCAGTTATGTTGATCAATAGGCCAAGGCTGAGATGTTGTTTCAGGGAGTCCTTGTATCTTGTCTTTGGGGCTCCTCTCATGCAGCAGCTGCTGGCAAGTTCACCATAAAGCAAGATCTTAGGGAGGCAGTGGTCCTTCATCCTTGAGATGTGCCCTGCCCAGCGCAGCTGTTGGCCATTTCTTTGTAATAAGTATTGTTTTGTTGAGCCTTCAATGGCATACTGGTTTCAGTTTCAGCATTCTCCCGGCTCCAAATAGCCATATCTAGAACTCTGATTAAAAATTCCAGTTTGGTTTGGTGTCCTCATCTATATGCTTTAGAAAGTTAAAACAACACAGGGATATGTATTTGACATCCTGTCTCAAGAAGGTGAAGGTTTATTTTCCACTTGGAAAATATTCCAAGAAAGAATGCAGTTAGAAAAACAAAACATTATTCTCATACTACATTTAAAACACAATATACCAGCTACTATGAAAAAGGTTAAACAGGACAGAAGAGTAGGAGTATGGGATGGAGATTCTGAGATTAGGAAGAGAATATAGCCTACTGAAAGAGAAGGAAAGAAAGAGAGAGAGAAATTATAAGCCAGATCCAAATCAAATTTATGTGATTTTTCTGTGTGTGGGGGTTTATATCTTTTACACAATCTGCTTTTTATAGTATTATTATGTCTCTCTCTACTTGATTTCCAATAGATGTTCTGAAATAGAACAAGAAGTACCCTTCCCAGAGATACTCTGACAAGGATAAAACCATGAAAAACTTGAAATCTGTTCTTAAAAATATCCTTGTGTTTCTGAGAAACTGTCTGTCATTTTGTGCTACTGTTTCTTTTGATTTCTGGAAGGAAAAGGAATATGGCTCAAGTAGTACAGATGGTCTGGTTTTAGTTTATTTCGGGCTCTCAAAAATGTCTTTGGTCAGAGTCTGGGTTTAACAAGTGCTTTGTAATTAGCCTTTATTTGACTTTTTCTACTTAAATAAATTTCCAATGTTCTGTAAAGCCATATTCATATAGATAGCTGTTTTAATAAAGTAATAGCTTGTGATTCCAGTGTATATTATGAGCAAGTGAAAATTAGTGAATTAAATTTTTGAAAGGGAATTCATGTTTTGTGGGTTTACTAAGCTGGTGAAGCTCACAAATGTATCAAGCAAATAAGCCAAAATTGTTGCTGTTAAAGGTATACCGTGTGGTGATTTGTCAGGGGGAAGTCACCTATGTTGTAGGAATCAGAAATCTGTCAAAAGTCAACATCCTAACAAAAATGTATTTCGTAGAGGAATATGGTACAAACCCATTTATGCTTCAAGTACTTTTTAAAGTACTGGTTCTGGGCACTTTTTGAAATATTCTTATTTAAAGATGAGGAAAAATAATCCTGATCAGGAAGTAACAAGTTTAGACCAGTTACTTTTTTTTTCCTCAGGCATGGTAAATAGCAAGAACAATCTGTTATATCTCTTAATTTTCTTGTGGATAAATCGAGAAGAAGTATTCTGGAGAAAATCTGCTCCCTGGACTGCTTTAATGTCAGAGACTTCAACTTTCAAATACTAGGTTTTTAAAATTTGGGTCTTAAAACTTCATGAAAGAGAAATCTCGAAACTTTATTGTACTTGATTCCAACCACATCTCAATCACTCTACTCTTGGAAAAGACTTCCATAGATAGTCACAAACTAACAACTGCTTTCCAAGCAGTTTATTATAGCTATTTATTATAATTTTAGAATAAAATGTATATGATTTTCTGTTTAAATATGATTTTTGCATATTTTGAATCTACTTTTTCTGCTCATAATATATTCTCCATCTTAAAAAAAAAGGCACATTACTTTCAGAAGAATGTTTCTTTTAAATTGAACAAATCCCTACATAGGTAAATGTCACTTTCTGACTCTCAGATTAGATCAAGAAAATTACTTTTATCTAATTTATATTTTCCATAAATGATAAATTCCTGATGAAGTTTCTCTACTACTTAGAACTCAATACATTCAGTAAAATGGCAGATAATGTTTTCTCTATGTTTTCTCTACTGTATAGTAGGTATAATTCTATCATGTCTCTATCTACTTGTGATAACCAGAGAAAATATTAATATTTAAAGTTCTTTCCTACATGAACATTTTTCATTCATTTATTCATTTAGAAGCTCAGAAAAATGGTATATAAAGAGTAGAAGGAAAAAAAAATCAAAAGAAAATCCAAGGCACTTAATATGTCTTGTTTTAAAACATGATGATAAATATACATCATATTTGCACTGAAGTTTTTTAGGTGAATAAGTTGGTATTTCTACAACACTGAAATGAACCTCAGATCTGCATTTCACCTTGGTAAGCATTTGGTAAGCAGGAACTGAGGACTGCTTTTACATTAAAAGATGGTACTAAAAAAGAGAAACTGCAGGCAAAAAAAATCAAGGGCCTGCCTCAGTAAGGACCTCTATGCTGGCAAAGATTAATCCTTTCTGCAGAAAAGGATCATGGCTGTTCTGAGACAACTGAGAGATAAGTAGATTCCAATAGGAAGAAAAGAGAAATAAAGAAAAGCTGTATGCAGATAAGTAGGTCTGGAAGAGTTTAAAGGAGGTAAGGAACAATCTGATAGGCCAGTGAAATTTCTACTTTGTAATATCTAAGAAAATTAGTAATTGCAGTAAGTGTTCCAAAGACCTTCAAGAGTAAATTTGAGTTATAGTGTCTATGTCAGGGAAAAAGGAGATCTTGCTCATGTCAACCAGTGCTATATCACCAAAAAAACCAGACTTATATTTCTTTACATTCTTTTCAAAAAGTGTTATCCAAAGACAGGAAAGCTTACTATTTCCTGCTCTAGAGACATGCGGCAACAAAATGTGGAAACAAGTATATAGAACACAGATTTAGTAAACATGAATTCTGAAATGGTGAGGACTGGATTTTCATCACTTAAATGCAAGTGCATATCTGAGGTGACTAAATTCTGAGAATATTGTCCCTAGACAATTTATCTACTAAAATAAGGATTATGAATGGACACTTCAGTTTATTGAAAACCAGATTGATGTTATCATTAGCATTTTTTCACTTTGGTCTGATGATCATTGGGAGATTAGTCTCCTATTCCAGGCATGTCAATTAAGCAGAATGAGTCCAAGCAATGTTCTTTACTTGTTAAAGTACAGAAGAAAAGCAGATCTTAACAAAGCAAACAATTGAATATACTTTGTCTCAGTTTCCTCTCAGGGCTTTTGCTTCCATCAGTCTTTTATGACAGCTTTCTGGGGAATCTTGTTCCTTTCTAATGTTCTTCTCTCCCTAAATACATGACTTTTCAAATATAGAATAAATTCTCAGACTTGTAGTCTGATTTTTATGTGTGTCTCATCAAGCTCTCTGAAACGGCTCATGAAAATAATTCCTGATGAATCCACTTCACCTGGAGTGTCTCTTCAAATTCAATTACCAAAATACTCCCTGATCTGACATTTATCTGTGGAATTATCTGAAATCTGTTACTTATTTATCTAATTATCTATTCGGTAGACAATTTTGCCCACTACAGTTACTTTGTTAAGGACAGCTTCCAGAAGAAAGATCATCAAAGACCAATGAATTACCCAGCAATCTTGAAGTTCACAGTTATGACAGTTTTGTTGCAAGATAAAAGAAGACAAAGGGAGCAGACAACCCTCATTAATAACACTAAATTCGCAGATTGTTGAAGTAAATGTTCATAATATGGAGCTGAAACTCGATATAGTACAGATTGCCTTTATCATCCTATTTCACAAAGACTTGTTGCCATGAACAATTTAGGGTGAATTTTGAAGTATGAAGAAGTCAGCTCGTAGATAAGGACATTAATGTCCAATACTCATGTTTCAGTGAATTGAAAATTAGGTTCAGTCATCTGAATGGTTATCTAAACTCAAGATGAGCTACTGCAATACATGAGTGATCTGACTTCTGCCATCTTGAGCTACCACCTCCTTAAAATTACTATATTCTGCTCAAATGAGTATTTATTTTGTATTTTAAAGTATGGCATGTCCCTATTTAGTCTGCATCCACTGCAGGTGTTTGAAAAGAATGAGGTCCCTTATGGAGTTAAGACTGAGATTTTGATAAATGAAAGCCATGAATTCTACAATCAAAAGTATCAACCTTTTTCAAAATAGAGTAGAACATTTTAATTGATTGAAACCTAATTACTGTTATGCAATATAATTTAATGTATTATTTTTTAACAGCAGTTTTCTGAAGGAGAGTGAAACTGAATCATTCCACTGACCTCACTGAGAAGAATGCCACATTCTTAGGACCCAATTCCTACTGGAAAAAACAGATTCTAGCAGGAATTACTGCAAAATAGAACTGTTTACAGTCTAAGTGTTATATTTCCTGAGGTTTGTTTTCACTGCAATGTAAACTAAAGAGTTGATGGCAAAAATACTGGTAGCATTCCTCCTAAGATTTGGATAGAAATGTGTTTGAATTTGGTCCTTTACTAAGTTTTGGTGTGGTTCTCAACTTTAGAGCTAATGAGGAAGAATAGATACCATATAAAATCTCACTGTATTATACAGTTTTCAGTCATTATCATGGGGACCAGTTGACTGTGAGACACCCAAATTCTTATGTGAATTAAGCAAAGCACCTTAATAAATGAAGGAAAAGATGCTAGTATACAACATATTTGCCTGAAAAATCTCTTGCTTATTAAATTCCCCACATTGGACCTGTAAATTACTGAAAAATCCTTTGTGTGTAAGATCATATCCCACATCACTGATGTACGGGAAATATTTTTGTATCTCTTCCCAAAATGTATCAATGTTTTGAGCCTTATTGTAGGTCACAATTCCTTTCTGACTTCACCTTAAACAAACAAAAAAACCCCAGCCAAACAAACAAAAATAAAATTGAAGATACAGCCTTGCACCTTGACTGAATATCTTCTGCTTCTCATAAAATTATACCTTTTGTCATACTATTTTACAATCCTGTAGTTCAATTTGGGATGTAATTACCTGTATACATCAATTTATATTTTTGTTTACTTTTTATTTAGCTTGAAAATTTGAACTTTAGGGTTACTTTCCTGGAGCCTTTGACATACAATCTGTAGTATCTTAAGAATAAACAATCAGAATAACTTAATTAAGAAACTTCATGTTGCTTCTTTTGCTCACAGATTTGTGTAATCTGATGGTTTACAAGTCCTTTATTTTAACCTCTAAGCATTTGAATTTAAAGCTTAACTGGATGAACATCTGCAGTGTAAGTGGTGTACAGTACTTTATCCCTGTGTCATCCAGACATACAATGCCAATCTGAGGCCAAGGGACTGTGCCGTGTCATATGTATCTATGATATCTGGAATTGATGCTCTTCTAGTAAATCCACCTCTGTGCCTACACAGAGTAAAACTTGATAAGCATGTTGTTTTGACTTTGCTAAAACTTATGTTGTCACTGTCACTGTACTTTTGGAAATATGAAAAAAAAATCTTTTCATATACTAAAGGCAACCTTCAGCCACACAAGTAAGTACTGAAAAGTGGCCTAAAAATTGGCTTCTGCAGAGGCCTTTCAGTGTAGAATTGTTTTGTTAGCACAAAACTGACAACTGTGAGTTACCTAATAGGCAGGGACTCCGTTACAGAAATTCAGAGAGAAAGCATTCATTTTTGTTGAACATAGGTTATACGAAAAACTTGTTAATTCTTTAAGGAAGTTTAAGGAAAGTGACAAACTCATTTCTTCCCAAAATAACCACTAGCATTTTCTAATAAACTAGCATTACATCAGCTGTTTATAGTGTATTTCCAATAACTAATAAGTTTTCTGGATAATTTTTACTATTACCAATTATTATGGATCACCATGCAAAGTAAATAAGATCCATGTTATCTGTGTATACTGTTACATGTCAGGTTTGACCACTAGAAGGAAAACACAATAATGGAAGTCATATAACTGGTTTGTCTTTACCATAAAGTTAGACTACCATCTTAAGTTCAGGATGAAATGCAACAAGCTAATATACTCCAGAAAATAACCATTCAGAATAGTAAGTTTTCTACCCGTACTTCTGCATAAGGAATGTAAAGAGCATTCCAGTTCTGTAGAATTTTATAATATGTTTATAAAGAACGGTTAATAATACAGCAAAATTGCAAATTAATGTATCCTTGGATCCCATTAATGGACAAGGAAGGCACAGTGAAGAGGTTTGAAGAGCTCTGAAGAACACAGGTTTCCATATTTCATTCTTTTGCTTCATGTGAAAGTACCTTTTCATCTTGATGAGAGCACATGAACAAACCAGGCTTCCCTTCAGAGAAGAGTCACAGAGTTTTAAGCCATACGATTAAAAAAAATTACCAGTAAGGATATATCAGTAAGTCAATCTTAAGGGTCAGGACAACCTGTTCCAAGCAGTCAGTGAAGTTTCCCAGGGGTAACTCCGCTGCAATGGTTCCTCAGTTCTTTAAACCTGCAGTACCTTTGAATTAGGTTAACTGAGTTAGTCATTGTTCACAGGTACTCTCCATCTTGGCAGCCAGCTAAAACACAGTAGAGTTCATGAAAAATGTGGAACAAATAAACTGCTTACTAATTGATTGAAATATTCATCAAGAGATATTCAGAACTGATAGGCTCACAGGGGGTCCTAATTGAACTTGCTTTGGTCTTTCCACTCATTTAGAACTCCCTGGAACTTGCATTCCTGGTAATGAATGACATCTATGATAGGAGCAAAACAAGATGGCTGTATTACTGGATAGACATTCTCAGTTCATCTGCATGGGAACAGGGAGACTATGGCTGCTTAGCGGTATGAAGAAAATCTGTGCAGACCAGACAGTATATAAAGTGATTATTAATCTGTAGTCAAATTTATGTGTAATGTGTTTTTTCCTTTTACTTGTCTAATATACTATTTTTTCCAAAGGCGCTCCTATAACTATAACAGTGGATAGAAGAGAGACATAATAGGTGTCTGGTTACATTCCCACTGAATTGGTTAGAAAAGCCAAATATCTTGACTATACTAGCAGTGAGGTAGGGCACTAATGGCAGGGGTAGGAAAAAGATTTTTAAGTTATTTAAATTTAACTAAGCAAATTAAGATATAAATGAATAAGAAGGATTCTTACAGATGCTGCTTTTCCTGCATTTTTGAGGAGCTGACAAACAGACTGGTGACACAGGAAGACCTCTTGAATTGCAGCATATTTCAATAATGAGAGTTGTACTATCAAAGCCTGATTTCTATATTCTGCACATTACCTCTTTATGAAAAACAAATTGATTAAAGGAAGGATTTATTGAAAATTTCTACTAAATTTTTCCCTCAAAATTGCCCCCTTTCCACTTTCTGTCCTTCAACTCTGAGACTTCACATAGTTGCAACAATGTTGCTTTAAAAAGAGATAGACCAGTGCTACCTCCTGTTATTGCCATCATTTCATCTGATGAACCATGGCTTTCTCTAGTTCAGTTTTGAAAACACTGAAGGATGGAGATTCCACAGCTTTTAAATTAGATGTAGAATTGGTTTTTAATCAACCAAAAAGTTGGTTACCCACAGCTTCTTGGGGAAAACAGTAAAACAGTTTCAGACCTCCTTGTGAAAAAGTGTGTCCAAATGTTGAATTTCAGCAGTATCATCTTTCTGGACTATGTAATGAATACCTTCCAGTAAGCACAAAAAGTTCTCCAGGAAATCTTACAACAAAGCTAGAAAATTAGAGATATCTGATCTGACTCTTCTCACTAACCAGCCTTGTAAAATTTTACTTACATGACACTTCATAATTATTATTTTGGAGCAAATTCTGATTCTTTTATTCAACAAGATGCTTATTCTCCAGTAATGTGTGCAATAAGCTCAGGCTTGCTGATAAGTAAATTCAAATTTAATAGAAAGCAAGTTGTCTAGCTATGTGAATAAGTCCAGAGGCAGTCTGTGGATAACATGAGTAGAATCAGCTTTCCATCTTTGCTTCTTTCTACGTTGTTTCATTTTGAGACAATTTGGAGGGGTGAAGACCTTGAACACAGTCTCCTCTCTCAGATTCGATACCCCTGGTTTCTCAGATCCAGAGACAGAGACCAAATACATGCAGATGTAAGTGAAAAGATAACTCTTTACCATGAAGAATGCTAATAAGAATATTGATAAAACTCAGCTAAAGTAGCTGATGAGGAGAAACTTCCGAAGCTCCACCCAGCAGACCAAATCGAGATGGCAGCTGCATCCCCCAAGTGGAAAAAACACAAATGGTCGCATGACAGAGCTAAGGTGGTCGTCCTTCCGAATAGTTTGCCTCCCCCATGTCCGAGAAACCTGGCAGGAACAACTGGAGAGCAGAGCTGATAGAAAACACCATACTGCCAGATGCTTGCATGTCACTGGAGAGAGGCTGCGGTACCAGTACAGGGAGTCAGAGCAAGGCTGCAGACCCCCCACGTGACTGGAAAGATCCACAAGACACCACTGGACCCAGCAATTTGGTTTTTGCAATTTCAATGTTCATTGGTTGAAGTGGTCATTGCAGTCCTTTCAAAATGGTGGTCTGGATCCATCAAAGTGGTGGTGGTGGAAGCCCCAGGTAGTGAGAGAAGCCTTGAAACTCAGTTAAATATGCTCAAGTTCAGGTGGGAACACCTCTGGTACCTCCCCTGGGACAGGGAGTTTTACACTGGCTGATGTAATACTGTGAGGCATGGGATACTTTGGGAGTTTTTGACACCTTTTAAGATGTTCCAGCTGTCTCTTAAGTCAGTGCAGCTGAGTCCATTATGGTCCATTATGGCTCATCAACAAGAGATGAATTCTTTCAGGCTGGGTGTGAATGTTCTGAGGAGTTATCACAGCTGAGTCATCTGTGTAAGGAAAAAGAAACACTATCCCACCTCACAGGATTTTTCTCTTTCCTTATCTAGTTTAACACCCAGCTTCTAGCCTGAGTTGTTGGATGTGCACGCCTTCAGCCCCTGGCTTGGGTGGCCACTCTGCACATCATCAGCAAAGCATGCTGCTGACTGAGCCATCAGCACCGATAGTCCAGTCTCTTACAGCACCTGGGTGATCACTGCAGGTGGTCAAATGTTTGAGTCATTAATCATTAGAAGCTGAGTCTTTTTAAAGAAGGAAAACCACCAAAAAGCCAAAGGCGTATTTGGAGAAAAAAGAAAAGAAAAGGTGAATACCAGAAATTTTGTGTAACCCAGGACATATGTACTCTTTGATGATGGTTTATAATAAAGAAAAGCCTCTTCTTAAAAATTTGCTTTGTCCATCTATTAAGAGTTTCACTCACCAAGTAATAGGGAAGGTCAAGTTAAGATATGCATCATCTCTGTAGCACTGAAGACAGTGCTGAAAACTGAAGCTCAAAAAAAATTCAACAAGAACAGTTTTTGCAACATATATTTTGACAAGTTCTTTTAATTAAACCACTCTTAGGGAGTGGTTTAAAGCAAAAGTTTTTCATTTGAAGAGGGGTTTTTTTAAGTTACAAAAGGAAAAGCTGTTTGTGTGCTCAACTTCAACTAAAACTAATGATTACCACTATTGGACTTGAATGAAATGGATGTGCCTTTTAACCAGCTCTGAAAAATGTATCTACAGTCAAGGAGCACTCAAGCTTGCAGTACTGTTAGCCGTGCACAAACAATATCTATCTCTTACTCATTGTGAACTATAGAAAGGTTTATTCAAAGAGATTTTTGTGCATGAATATTATATAGCTTCCAGCTTAGAAGTACTACAGGTTTAATGTTTCCCTTCAATTTGTGCACAGCATGAGCCATCAAATAAAGCTGTTGGGATGCTGCTTCATCACTGAAAATTTACTGGAGTGCTACTCTTGACCCTAATTTGTGTACAATCAAGGGGACTTCTAAAATCATAAATGTGTCTTCTTCTAGCTCTGTTTGTGTCAGTAAAGATGCTCTACTTCCTTACTTCTACTTCCTGTTCATTACTCTTCTGTAACTTCCAATTAAAATATCATGTGAGTGAGTCCTAATCCGCTTTAGAAGATTGATCAGGAGTAGCTTAAGCCTCTTTCATTGGTGAGTCAAATTATTAGAACTTATTTTACCTGGCAGGATTCAGATGAGATGAGATACCTTTTTCCATTGACAGAAGGAGTAGAAATTGAAAGCACAGTAGACAAGAATTAGAAAAATGATTTAAAAGGCGGATATTTAGCTTTATCTGAAGAAGCCAAAGATTTAAGAGAGAAGTCATTGAGTCCAGCTTTTACCTGGACTAAGACTGTATCTTATTTATCTTCATCTCCAAAAAAGCCAAGACTTCCTTCTCAGAAGCCATTCCAGGCTAAACCTTTGCAATTCCATCCCAAGTAACTCTCTATCTGTGCCTACAACGGTGTTTGTTATGAATTTCAAAAAGTCTGTAAAATATATAGCTCAAATGACCAGCTATATGACTAAAAATAAAAAAAAAAAACATAAGATGCAATGTCAGCCTCACACTGCCAACTTATACTCTAAAAGTTTGGAAATCTTAAAATCCAACTCACAAAATGAACACTTATAACTCTGCAATAGATCGGGTATTAATAAAGATATTTAAGCTCCTGTCATGGTTTGAGATAGCCCCAAAATCCAATCCCCTAGTCCTAGCTCCCTTCCCCATCTCAACCTAGTGTGAGATGGGCTTTTTTCCAGACAAAACACACCAGACTCCAAATGGGGGAAAGGGAATATATTACAATGACTGTACAAATAAATATTATAACACATTATACACACGATCACAACTATCTCTACCATGACATGAGTATTTACAATCGATCAGATCTCTTCTCCCCTCCAAATAAAAGTCCAGGAGGGAAAGAAGGACAGATCCCTTCCAGTCTCAAAGCAGGAGTCTCTTCTAAGGCAGTAGGTTGTCTGTCCTCTCCACATGCAGCAGCTGATAGCTGGATTTCTGCCAGCACTCACGAGGGAGGTATCCAATCTCCCTCGGCCCCTTGATGCAGGCAAAGGGGTCTTCCGTGGGCTACGTAACCCCAGACAAGGTCGTTCCACCACGGTCATATCATGAGACACAGGGGGGTCTTCGTGACGGTCTGGTATCTCCAGGAGATTCAAGCTCCTTGCAGGGCCTCTGTGCCCTGCTTTCAGGCTACCACCTTGGCAGCAGTGCGAGTGGGGAGCCAAGGTCACCCCCTCTGCATTCCTCTCGGAGCTCTCTAGCTCCTTTCTGCAGTGCATGTCGCACTTCAAGGCTCTTTCAAGCAAGAGTCCATCATCTTCCTCCTTCCAGGAGGTCTCAAAGGAGTTTGGGGGATGTGGTATCATTCTTACCCCCAAAACTCTGTCTCTCTGCTGCTCTCTCTCTCTCCTTGCTGCATGCCTTTGTTACTGCTTGATCTTATCTCTCCTGGCTCTCTGCCACCTTCTCCGGCCAGTGTTGCTTCTGCCACCACCGCTGCTGCTGCTGCTCACAGAGAAGAACCATCCCCCAGTTCACAGCTACAGATACATAGTCCAGCTTAACACTGTTCCACATCCCTGTAGCCCCTAAATGGGGCTGGGGGGCCCCAGAGGCCCCGAGGGGCTCAGAGCCCCTTCCTCGTGGCCCTACAACATGGCCACCTCTCCTATCAACCAAACTACAACTCATCTCTTCCGGTGAGCTTGTGATATGTTTACATTTTGGCAGGAGCGCCCATTGGACAAAACTTCAAAACTTCCAGGGGTTTCCACCCCTTGGGGTTTTACCATTTTTCTTAGTCTCTGGGGGAAAACAAGATTCAAATCACTACAGCTCCTAACATCTATTAAGTCTGTGCCTAGCATACATTTACTGATGTCCCCAAATATTTTAAAGATTGTCTTCTGTGTTTATGTATAGAAATGGTATACTCATTCTTCTAATGGTTATACTATTTGCAAACTGGTTTCTGTTTTTCCTGGATTTGTAGAAGGCAAGTGTTGGTGTCTTTGTGTGTGTATGTGCACACACATGCATGGGAAAGAGAAATAAGGAGACATACGCATATTTTTCCAGCATATCAAAACAAGCATAACAACATGTCAAAGTTTTTAACATTATGCAGGGGAGCATGAACACTGCATTACAACTCTGTCCTGGTTTTAAAATAAACCAGCATGAGAAATGAACCCAACTGAAGAGATTACAAGTCAGTTACAATTTACTGAGAAGATTACAATAAATACAATGATACAGAGAAGACTGGTTTTAACCTACAAAGACAGATGTATAACCCAGCACCCTGGGACAAGAACAGAACGGTGTTCCTTGGTCCCTATGCTGAGCACTACGTGTTCCCAAAAGGAAAGGAAAACCTGTTGTTCTGGGTGATGGTTACAGTTCTGTGGAAGTCATGATTGCAGTCGTGTCAAGAGCAACAGTCGCAGTCCTGTTGGAGTTCTGGTCCTCCTCTGGATCCTATGAGTGGTACCAGAAGTCCCAAAACCCTAAGTTTATAGATACTCAAATTCAAGAGGGAAAACCCAGTACCTCCCCAAGGACGAGGAGTTTCACAGTGGGTGATTTAATTCTGTGAGTCATGGGATATTTTTGGAAACTTTGATGGTCTAGGTGTTGCAGCTAACTGTTACGCCAGTCCATTGTCTCACATTAGCAGAGATTACCCCTCAGACTGGGTGTAAAGGTGTTAATGCTTTTCCAGAGGGGAGTTATCACAACTGACTCACTGGTGTGCAAACAAAAGAACATTCCCCTGCCTCACAGGATTTCTTTAACGCGCAGCTTGTAGCCTGAGGTGTCAGGTGTGCCCTGGGCAGCTGCTTCAAAGGATCCCTTTATTAGCAGTCCATCAGAAGTGACACAGAGGGTGTAGAACACACAGTTTTGGTTATACCCACACAGTGATAAACTGGTCCCAGACTCTGTAACTAGGAAAACTCGATATTTGAAATTTTAAGGATTATACCACAATCCAAAGTAGTTTGCCTGAGAGTTCAAGGATCGCTAGTGAGACTGACACACTCTTATATTAAATTCTTCTTCAGTTTCCTCTGAAACTTCTATTTTATAACCTTATGCCATTTTTTTCCCTGTCAAGTAAGCTCATGGGATCTAAATTGGCCTCAGATTAATGACTCCTTTACCATGAACTATAATGCCAAGCAGATTGAGTGATACAGTGAATGGTTCTTTAGCAGATAGTTCTTCCATAATCCTAGCTACTGTAAGTTTCATTGCCACATTTTTTTTCCAAAATCAGACAGACCTTAAAGAAGCAGAATAAAAGACACACATGCTTTCACATACACATATCCCTTAACTCTGATTTGTCAAAAGTCAATTGGCCCAAGTTCAAGAGCCATTCTTGAAGCAGAACCTCTTTAATCATATTTCATGTGGCTGAAGAGCCAATCCAAGCATGTAAGTGAATGCTACCAGAGGTTTTTAATCCAGATAAAACCCTTTTTGTAAAAAAAAAACAAAAAAAACCAAACAAACACAAAGCCACCTCAAAACCACCAAAAAACCCCTTGCTGTAATACAAAGTGAAAAGTACACCTCTGAAGTATAAGCTACTCTCATCAGAAGTCAGAAATTTTTCTTTTATTCAGGTCCATATCTAATACAAAAAATAGTCCTATACTTCTGGCATTGTGAAGAAGGCTTTGAGATCGAAGAATCGGTACTATTGCAAACTAAGTACCTACAACCATCTGACTTGATGAAGGATCCTGAACTGCTTCATTCATGTGTCAGGAAATTGAGGCCACTGAAGTGAGAACTAGGAGATAAAACAGGGAGGTTCTGGTTTTCCCAGCTACCACAAAATTAGCTCCCAGTGAAATCATTGTTTTATAAATGAGGGTTTCTTGCCCCTTGCCATTACAATAGGCAGTAGCTAGATTTTAAAATACATGGACAGCTAGATGTCTTGTTGGTGTACAAATAAAGACAACGCATTATGTTTTACATTATATCACAATCTTTCCCCTCCCCTGCTGCATGTAATCCATACTAAGAAGCAGGAATTAATTCAGCTATTCAATAAGTTGTCTCTCCCTCCCAGAATGGTCATTTCAGACTAGATTCACAGTTTCCTTAACCTGATACTACAAAATGTTGACCTGATTTGAAAAGAACAGTGCTGAAAATCCAGACCTTGTGTAACACTCCAGCCCCAGAGTTGTGGGCTCATGAGCTCAGTCAGGAGTTTTACTTTAATGTATGTATATAGGATTCTTTAATACCTCAAGATAGCATCAAGAGAATAAGCCACAGACTTGTTCCCAAGAGGTATTTTTATTGCTAATTTAGGGAAAAAAAGAAAGGAATCTGGCAAAAGTTCAAAAGGGCATCACACGAGCTAGACAAAATGTTCTACCACAATACTGACCCAGCCCACATTAATCCACAACACTTAAATCAAAATGCAACCTCTTCAACTCCAAGCCACCCAAAGCATCAAGAAAGGAAGAAAGAAAGTGAAGCAGAGGGAGCAAGAAAAGAGAAGGAGAAAGAGTCAGATTATATAGCTACCATTGGAACTTTGTGGAAGACTAGCTCTCACACGTCCAAGTGGTAGGGCCATGACACGTGGCAAACAGAAACCTTTGGTTATATCTGCTCTGGTCCTTATGGCCAACCCTGTAGGCAGGGCCTGTGACCCACCAGCCACTCTGGGGTTCTAAGCCAACGTGAGGGGCAGTGTCCTTACTGTCCCTGCTAATATGAGGCTGGCTTAGGGGCTCCAGGAGGTGTGGTGTCTTATAGTTTTCCCAGGCTGCTTGTGTCTGACAGATACTCCAGGGCTTCCCCTTGTGAGCTCCTGGGGTCTGCCATGAGGGATGTGATGCCACTTCACCTCTGTAAGGTTTGACCCTTTCCTTCTCCTTCCGCACACACACATACGTGCAACCCCCACAAGGTAGTTCTGACCCAGTAATTACTGATCTGGTGTCTAACATCTTGCTGGAAAGATGCTAGTTGTTACTTTCTGAATAAAGATTTCTGTAAGTAAACTCTGCAGATGATCCATAGAAACTTCAAGAGGAAATGGCAACAGTATCAAGGACTTGAAAAGTTTTTGGGAAGTATATGTTTTTTGATAGGAATCCACTGAGTATTCCAAGAAGCCTCTAAACCTGTTTCTCTTAGTACTCTGAAAACAAAATTAATCTTCAAGCTAGGACTAATCTCACACTTTCACAACTTTTCTTCATAATGCATTTCTATCTTCAGACATAAAAGTTAGCAAGAATAACTTTTCTGTACTGTGGGCCAACTACAGCTAGAGAAAAAGGTCCTTGCTATATTCACAGGGTTGCATCAATAACAGTGAGGTGATCTTCAAACTAGATGGAGATTGTATTTAAACAGATGAAAGATGATTGATAGGAAGAAGAAAAATGGTGAAGTTCAGATCATGACTTGCTTGTGCAAATGGAAATACAGAAGAATAGTACCTTTACAAAATTGATAAAAACATGAAGCTTTAGCATCTGCAGATAACTTGCAACAAATATAGAGAAAGCTAGGAAAGTTTGGTAGAAAAAATGAAAGAAGGTACAGGGTTAGCTCAAGTGGGTTAGGTAAAAATTTTTATGGACAACAGAGGAAAGACTAGGATTTTATCATAGGCAATGCTAAAAGAGGATGGGAGTGAGGAGATAATGTACAATAGGAAGTAAAGAGAAAAATCAAAAGCCAGAAGTAGTTAAATACGTATAAAGCAGACAGCTAATGTTCAGAAGTCTGGCAGATGGAGGGACGTTCTGAGACACTCCTGACCTAGTAAAAATATGAGTTACAAAGCAAAGAGGAACTACTGTTTTTCCTGACTTGTTCACTACCAGAGGCCACCACACAGTTTCCAACTGTCTCTTGAAGCCCAACTACTGATTACATTTTCTAGTCTCTCACACTTTCCCTGTGTTTGCTCCTCCAAAAGTTTTCACTGTTTTGTCTCCATATGTCTCTTTTCTGTGCCATGCTGCACAGGCCATAGGACAACTACCAGTCAGGAAGCAGGAGTTTAAATCAGATGGAGAAGGTGAAGGGAAGCCTATAGAGAGATTTGAAGAGGAGCCATCCTATAAATGTGTGGCAACACTGGTCTGTTTTAAAAGTCAATCTCCTGCTGTTCATATTTGTATTTTACTTGCAAACAATAGGCGGAAATTTGGAACTTTTAGACTTTCAGTTCCTCCTGATGCACTGCATGTTTTAGCTGAGAAAACACTTATCCAAATTGACAGTGTCTTCCTTAGCTGAAGGTCAAAAAAAGAGGGTTGGAGGAAATGCCAACAAGAAACACAAATACTTCAGCCTATAGGCTGACTCTAAGTGTTAAGCTCCAACTAGTATTTCAGAAGCTGTTTTTAATATGACTAGACCAACTGTAGCCCTTAAAAATCTCAATAGCATGACATTCAGCAAGTACCATTTTGTACATTTCCCTAAATGTTACAGAACCTCAGTTATTTTATTATATTGTGGATAAAATTTCGCATATGAATTTTATTTGATCCATTTTTTTCTTTTTCAACTTGTTTATCTTTTTCCACATAGTCAAAAAAGTCATCTTCCACCCTCAGTTTTTCCTTGCAGTTATGCAAGCTTTCCTTCTCCGCTAAACTCGGTGCAGTATTTCCAAACTACGGGTCTGTTCTCCTGCACTGTTATTCACTCCCAGCAAACTTCTGCTGGGGAAAGGAATGACATTACCAGCATGAAAATGTCTCTTCTACCAGTTAGCTATCACAAGACAATTCCACATCTTTGTCTCTAGTATCTTCTGATGCCATTAATCACTGAGATGAACAGTCTAAGCACAAAATCAAACTCAGGATGTCCCTGTATCTTGGTTGCTGGAAAATAGGAGGGCAAAATAGAAGGGTACTGCCTGTGCCCAGTTCCTCTGTAATTCTCTTATAATACACTAATATGATCTACAGACAAGAAATCATGGGCTAGTGAGGGTTATGGTCTGCCCTGCTACAAAGTTTTAAAGTATATCACATGTTGTCACAAAGTTCTAAAGTATATCACATGTTGTCACTTCATTAGCCTTCACTTCACTAGCCTCCACTCACCAGAGTCTCAGAAGTCTAGATGGGAACTACTTTTCTAATTAAAAAAAAGAAAAAAAAAAAAGAGAGAGAGAGAGAGAGAGAAAATCTAAAAATAACACTCTTCTAGACCGTTTTTGCACTTATTAAAAAGAAAATGAACAAACACCAGTCCCCCCCCCAAAAAAAACCCTCAGTTATAACTTTCCTTTCATGCTAGACAAAATTTAACAAGAAGTACACATCTAGGTAAGTAGAGTGATCCTAATCAGAGATATAACTGAGTTCTAGCAACTTGTTGAACTCACAGCCAATCAGAATCTCAGTGCAAGGGAAGTCTGGAATACATTTATTAACTCTTCCAAAAAAAATTTTTTTTTGGACTGAGTTTAAGCATTAAAAATTTAGCCCCAAAGTAACCGCTTTACACTGCTATAAATGACAGGGCTGAGTGGGGGGAAGAAGCGAGTGGAAGAGTGGGGAGGACTAAAACAGCTCTGGCAATGTTACTTGTAGGGTTGCAGTAACAGCTACTCTGTCTTATTCTTCACTGTGAAAATTATTGGAAAAATTTAATAGTTAAAACACAAAATAGATTAATTCTTAATAATACTTCTGAAGATTCTATAACCAGTCTCTGCTATGAGAGATATGTGCAATATGCACATCCCAAATCTTTCTAGTAGAAGGCTTTAGAAATCTGGAATTTGTGGTCCAGGCTCCATGGTCTTATATGATGATGTAGACAAAGCCAGGATTTCCAAGACCATCAGAAAACCAGACCAAATCAATTTTGAGCACTATAGTGTCTCCTAAACACTTCAGGATACCAGTCAAATAATTTTCATCTTATTCTTGTGCCCAGGCTGAAAGGCAAACACCAGGAAGCACAGAAGACTTGCTCACAGAACACTGTGTGGAGATATGATTTGGCAACAAGAAGTCAGATGTAAGGGGGAACTAACTTACAAGTTTTGGAAGATCTTCACTGGCTAAGGGACAGAGACTGTCTTTCCTTTCCTAACCCCAAAATGTAGCATCACCTGAACACGAACTCAAACCTTTTACCTTCTAGCTTCCACCCTATGAAGATGTTTACTTTCTTCAGCATCTTCCTTTCTTCTTTTATTATATCTGGCACTGAGATAAATTAGCCTGTTCCATATCTTTTAATGGTTCCTTCTATATATATTTGGACTAAGTAACTGTCATAAAGTTTGGTATTTTTAGTATAATTATAAGCAGAATCTGAACATCAATAAGAAGCAGTTCTCTGAGGAGAAAGAAAGAAAGAAACACTGTGAAACAAGTCCTCTTCCCTCTTATGCTCTCTGTTTGACACTAGTAAGGGATTAAACAGAAGTAAATTCTTGAATAAATAATGAATTTGTACATATATCTGGAACTGGCATTTGGAAAAACAGAAAAATATTATTTCAGCATCAAGCTTACCTTAAAAATGTTTCTAAAGGAAAATATGTTTTTGTACAGAATAGCAAAACAACTTTTAAAGGGACAGAGAGGGAAAGAGACAGATTTTGCAAAGGAGGAATTTTTTTTTTTAAATAGGAGGTACCTTTGAACCATATTCTATTGCAGTGTGCTGTGTAGCACATATTCCACTTGATATAAAATGGCTGCATATAGCTTACGTTACTCTTTATATTCATAGATCTCAAAGTAAGTTACCGAACAGAAATATTCAAATTTCATGGCTGAAAACTGTTGATGGTTTAGTAATTTTCTTAAAGGTTGTAAATTATTGGCAAATCTAGGAAAATTATTCTTATTCTTAATTCAAAACCAGTGTCCTACATACTAGAATATTCTGCTTATGTCTGGATTTTATATACAACAGAAATTCCTTAAATGTCTGAATCTTTCTCTTACTGTTATGACTGCATTCTTAGCATTGTAGCACCTGAGCAGATTTACATTGTTTAGAAATACAGCAATCCTCTAGAAGATAGGATTGAGACAATAATCCCATTTGTAGCCTTGGACACAGATTATTTACTTATCAAAGCATCCAGTGTGGAAAATCAATGACAAAAGTGGAACAAACTTTTTTCTTACAGTTCTTTGAAGTTATTTTTTACCAGGAAACAGCTGCTTTCTGAGATATGTCTGTTTGTCTCTCAGGTTCTTTTTTTCTCAATACTGAGCAAAACTACCATAAAAAGGACCACATCTCAGTTAGCACTGTATTGGAAATTATAATGTTGTTATAGCTGTGTATAGATTAAACAACAGCATGACCATCACAGTACATCCTAGATAAATTCATCTTGAGCATTTCAGAGCTTTTAGCCTTAAACTGTTCATTTATTGAAATGATGTAAATCATATTACAAAGTCAGCAGTGCAGGTCACATGCCAAGATGTTAAATAGCTCAGAAATACAGACAGCACATCTATCAACTCATATATATTTTTACCTTTATGATTTTGTCTTCATGATTTTTGACATAGAATGAGTACCAAATTTGAAACACCTTCAAATGGAGCCACCAAATTGTCCAAACAAAAACAAATAAATAAAACAAAAGAAAAAAAATGTAGTTATTGAGGTGAAAATATTAATATTCATAAAAATGCTCCAGGGTTGATTTACCTTAGTAGTGGGTCTTGCCATTTTGCAAAGATTTTAAATCATGATATTCACCAATATTAACTGTGAACTCAACATTGGTGTGCACTTGGCAGAGCTGGGAAAGAGCTCATGCAAAGAAATAGTAAATTGAACATATACAAATACACTCTGGTAACACATGCAGGGAAGAAAGTTACATGCAAGAAATCCATACAACTCTGTCCGCAAACTTTGAGAACACCTATTAAGTAGGTGATTCAGATGCATCTCACAAATAAACTCTGTGTTTATTCATATTTTCCCCATTATATTATAGTAACTTCAGAATGGATCAAGAAAATCATAGACATCAAAAACTAAAATATAGTTTCTTTTTAGAATGTGAAGATCTCCAAACAGGAAAAAAAAAAAAAAAAAAAAAAAAGAGATCAATTACATGGTCAAAGGATTTGCAAAGTATGAAGAAAGTATGAAGACAATACCTTGCCTGATTATGTAATATCATCACACTGTAGACTGATATATGGAACACAGTTAAATTTATTAAGGCTCTGTGGTACCAGCCAGCACACATTACATTATCTAAAATGTGTGCCAAAAAACTGCCTCAACTTTTTTTATTATTAGTTTAACACAAAAAGTAATAGTGGATATGTAACATGTCTGCAGAAGCAAATATGTTGATCTTCATAGATTTTTATAGAGTTTTCATAATCTTTTTTTCAGAGAAGAGTATTGATCTTTTGTCAATAAAATAAAATAAATAAACAAAAAAGAACTTTGGAGTATTAACTTTCACCAGGAAATTTAGAGACTTTTTTTGAACTTATTACATGGCTTGAGATCTGAAATTTGACTTCCAGAACTACCTACGAATTGTTCATGCATTAAGCAGATTTGACTTTCCTCAGCAGAGTAAGGGGGTTTTAATAATTTTCCTTAATAGAGAAGTTTAATAGTGAATGTTATAAAATCATCTAGGAAGAAAGTACAATTCTTCATTGACTTGCAAACGGCCATCGAGTTTCTCTGGGTCTTGGTTACATCTACAACAATAAGGTTGGCCTCACTGCCATTTAGTGGAGCTCCCACTAAACAGGTATAAAAAGGCTGCTCAGGTTGTGCAAGCGAGGCACAAAAGGTGGTCTGATTTAAGGCCTTCATCAGGGTGACCCAAACATTTTTACTGTTCCACATGATCAGCTGCTGGAGGTTCAGATCACCTCTGATTGGGTTCAGGTCGCTTTTGATCATCACCACGGCCAGTAGCAGGATGCACACACCTGGTAGGAAACCACCAGGGTCCAGCATCTGTGGAAACACAAGCATATCCACATCCCCAGGTGATAAGCTCCCACGGACCCTCCCATCCCCATGTCTGAAGGTTGCGGACTAGGACTCTGGCCTTAGGCCGGAATTCATATCCTGCTCCCTGCAACGTTAAAAAGTGCGTTAAGATCACAGGATTTTCTGCCTTAGAGGTACCATGAGGTGGTTTAGCTTGTACACCGCTGTCCATATCCAATTCTGGGGCGTTTCACCATGCATTCCCCCTTTTTGTTTTTCAAGTGTTCGCTTTAGTGTATGATGGGTACGTTCTACAGTGGCTTGGCCTATAGGGGAATGCAGGATACCTGTGACATGAGAAATGCCCCATTGGTTAAGAAAACTGGAAGTTTTGATCACTGTATAACCTGGGCCATTATCAGTCTTGATAAGATGGGGAACACCTAAAGCAACAAAAGCTTGACGCCAGTGAGCAATGACATCTCTGCTCTTTCCCCCGGCATGGACAGAGGCCCACAACGCAGCTCAGTGAGTATCGACTGACACATGACATATTTGAGACGACCAAATTCAGAGGTATGCGTCATGTCCATCTGCCAAATTTGCAGACTTCTTAAACCACAGGGATTATCACCTGTTGAGGGCAATGGTGTGTGAGGTTGACAGTCTCCACAAGATGCAACAATGTCCCTTACTTCACCATTTGTAACTCCAAACTAAGGCTGCAAAGCATGTGCACCTTGATGAAAAAGGCATGAGAAGATACTGCTTGCTGCCATTTGTCCAGTACAGGAGCAGCCCATGCAGGGGCTACCAGTGCATTGGCCCACGGGTTACCCTCACAAATGAAAGCAGGCAGACCAGTGTGGCTACGGTCATGCAGAACACAATAGGGTTGTGTCCGGTGCTGTAGTTCATGCCATAGAAGCTTTAGTAAATGAAATAACTGTTGGTGATTTACTTCTTTTAACGTAGCACGATCTAGGCTTTGCAGGACTCCTGCTACATAGGCAGAGTCAGTTACCAGATTCAAGGCAATACTAGAAAAGTTTTGGAACACCATTGCTACAGCACAGAGTTCTACTAATTGAGGGGAGCCATCTTCCTGGCCTATTAGCTCATGCCACTGACCTTGTCCTTGCCATGTAACCACCGCTTTCCCTGTCTTTCCAGACCCATCAGTAAATACTGTAAGTCCCTTAACTGGGAATAACAAGGGCCTTTCCATCAGGTGTAATTCCAAATGAAGCTGCAAAAATTTCTGAGAGTCCATGTGAAACAAGAACTCACCTGCAAAATGCAACAATGCTAATTGGAGATCAACACTGTTTGCTAAAGACTAGTCCAGATAATCCTGACACATGGGCAAAACAATATTCTGGGGATCTCTGCCAGTAAACTCAAGACAATCTTGCCATCCCGTACAGATTAACTCAACAAGGGTGCTCACAGTTTTGCGCGGTTGATGGGGTAACAAAATCCATTCAATGAAATGCAAAGGTTCTCTCCATTGGGTGTCCCATTGTCCTAACAGACCAATAGGGTGATAAACATTAATCACCACATACAAATTAAGAGAATGGTCCTCTGCAAGGCAGTACACTTTTCTGGTTTCTATTGTTCTTTCTACTAAGCACAGTGCAATTTTTGCTTCTGTAGTTAGGCTTCTAGTAGAGAGCAATTTAAACAAAGGGGCCAACTGAGCAGTGGTCAGACTAAGTAAGGGCTGTATCCAGTTGACGGTCCCCACAAGTTTTTGTACATCGTTCAGTATTTTAACCTCTTGTGAAATTTGGACAGTCTGTGGTTGAATTGTCTGATCCAAAATTTTGATTCCCAAATATTTCCATGGTGCTTGAGATTGCACCTTTTCTGGAGAAATTTGTAGCCCATATGCATGTATCAACTGTTCCACTACTGGCTTAACCTGGTGTAATTGCGTTTGATTGGGGCAGCGACAAGAATGTCATCTACATGATGATTACAGTACATCTGCAGAAATTGCTGCCAGACTTCAGACAAAGCTTGAGCTACATACCACTGACAGATGGTGGGACTATTCTTCATCCCCTGAGGCTAAACAGTCCATTGATAACACTGACAGGGTTCCTGATTGTTAATTGCCGGGACAGAGAAGGCAAACTTCTCAACATCCTCAGAATGTAGGGGAATGGTGAAAAAGCAATCTTTTAAATCAATAACATGTATGTCCCAACCAATTGGAATTATGGTAGGGGAAGGTATACCAGGTTGCAGTGCTCCCATACTTTTCATAATTCGATTTATTTGCCTCAGATCATGAAGAAACCTCCACTTTCCCCATTTTTTCTTGATTACAAATACAGGAGTATTCCATGGGCTATGAGAGGGTTCTATATGACCCTGCTGTAACTGCTCTTTTACCAGTTCATGGAGGGCAAGCAATTTCTCCTGTGCCAGGGGCTCTGGTTTACCCACACAGGAACTGTAGTCAGCCATTGCAGCTTAAGGGTGGGTTGCTTAATGCCCTCACACACAGTGACCCCTCGGAAAAACCCTTTTTGTTAGTTCCAACAGACACTCCCCACATGCTCAAAACATCCCTTCCCCACAGGTTCAGTGGGGACAAAAGGCCTTGTTGTTGCTACGTGTCCATCAGGGTTCACAATTTGTACAGGAAATTTACTTTGAAAGCTTTGAGTAGTTCCGCCTTGTCCAGCTATCGCATCTCCCGCTGACACTGTAGACCAGTCTCTCAGCCAGTCTTCATGTGCTATGACGGTAACATCAGCTCCGGTGTCAATCATTCCCTTGATTCGCAAGCTCTTTGAACCTCCCTGTGTTAGTGTGAGCACACAGGTCATAGTTGGCCTATCTGAACTGATGACTGTTGTCCAATAGATTTGTGGAGCACCCGTAGACCCAAAACTCCCTGTATTTCAGACCTTGAGTCCGCTACCGGGACCTCTGCGATGAAAGGTGCCAGTTGTGCTATTCTACTCCCTGCCGGTATAACGACCGGCGTGGAGGGGGTCCACACCATGTCTTGAATTTGTCCTGTATAATCCAGATCAATGACGCCCGGGAGAACAAAAAGACCCTTCATCGTGGCACTAGAGCGTCCCACTAGTAAAGCACTTAAACCATACCCTAATGGCCCATGTTCTTGTAACGGTGCCTTATGCACCTTAGAGTCCTTGATTGTAGTTTTCACTGCTCTGGCAACATCCACTCCAGCATTTCTGGCTGTCTTTGCAGTGAGTTGGTCACATAAGCCTGGAATGGATTCTGGGAAGCAACTTGTGTCTGTGCATGACCTCCCCTCGCACTCCGCTTCCCGTTTCCCAAAGCCAGTGGTTGTCCCTGGAGAGTGAACTTGGAGCAACATTGTTTAGCAAAATGACCCAATCTACAGCAACATGAGCAAAATAGCATAGAATTTGAGCTCGACACAGTGAGGGGTCTGCGTGGGCATTGTTTTTTGAAATGTCCAGACTGCCCACAATGAAAACACTTCTCTACCTTTACTGCCACTGCAAATGTGGTAGCCAGGGCCTCCATCTGGTGAGACATTGAACTCACTTTTTCACAGGCCTCTATCATATCAATCAGGCTTGCATTACTACACAGAGATAGCAGTGCACGTTTACAGTCTGTGTTAGCATTATCTCAGGCTAGCTGTAACATAACTGTATCCCGAACCACTACATTAAGCACCTGCTTTTCCTGTGCTTCTCTTAATCTATCAATAAACTGCTCATAAGGCTCATTTGGCTTTTGCTTAATAGTTGTCCACAATTGCTTTGGCTTGCCTGTATCAGGGACAAGAAGCAAAACTTGAGCAGTGAGCTCTGTGATTTTGTGCAAAATAAGAGGATGAAGCCAATCCTGCAATTGTGGTTGATTAAGTGGTTCATCCCCAGGCACCTAAGGAAGGCCTGCACCAAACCTAGGGCCATCTTGAGAGCATTCCAAATTTCCCAACAATGCCTGTTCTGCTAGCCTCCTCCAATGTGCTTTGAACATCAGCAACTGAGTCAGGTTAAAACACACTTGTGCAACTGAACGAATATCATGAGGAGTAAGCTCACTTGCCCAAATTCCTCTGATTAAAGACTGTGCAAAAGGCGAGCTAACCTCATGATGTATAACAGTCTGACACAAGTCCTTAATAATAGAATAATTAAATGGTTCCCATTTGTCAGGCTCTTTACCATTGCTACTAATCATAGGGTACGTGAACAATGGACCACCGCCAAGGACTTGTACCATATTGGAGTCTCCCTCCTTTAGAGCCTGTTCTTTGATCTTCTGCCAAAATTTGAGGGGGGTTGGGAGCAGAAATGGAAACCTGCAACTTCACAGCTGCAGCTGTTCAAATTCAAGGTCCACAGTCCAGTCGTTTCCCATATTTCTGTAAATCTCCTTCAGGTCATCTATATTAGATGTCTGAGAACCAGTTCTTGGAAAAAAAAATCCTGAACAGCACAATTAAGTCCCTCTTAGAAGTCAAGTCCAAATAGTCAGAAAAAAACCCTATGGAAATATGTTTTATAAATTTCTTTTTGAGAATAGGATGCTTAAAAGTAACAAAATATTAATAGTTCCTTACTGCAAGGATTAAATGAGCTCAAATATTCACTGCCTTTGGACTTCACTGGACTTACCAAATAGCACTCCATCTGTCCCACCAATCACAACCATGTCTGCAGTTTCTCATGGTCACATATATAGACATCTGACATATCTAAGGCCATTGAGTCCCATTTCCCATCAACAGGTGATTATACAGCAATAAAAAATGTAATCTAAATTCTACCCCCATTGTACTGTTAAAAATGCTATATCTTTTACAGATCACAGTCAATACAGAAAGCCAATATGAATTCTAAACACTGCGTTAACCACAATATTAATTCCAAATGCCCTTCTGACAGCCTTTAACCAGACAGCCAAGGGTTAATGAGCTCTGGGGATTCCAAGCTAAATCCTGTCTTGTTTTAGCACTTCCTTTATTTTATTCCTTTTACTGTTCTCTGTGTATTCTTCTCTTTCTTTTCCCCTTCTGAGAAATGTTATTTATAAATTAGACATGACATACTGATTTACTGACAATAAGAGCAAAGGTATTATATTGCTACCATGAAAGGACAGTCAAGAGCTGCCTCCTTTGATAATGGAACTGTTGTTTCCATTGAATTTAGCACATGGCTCCAACCTCTTGTGAACTGGAAACTTTCAGGAACTCAGAGAACAACACCAGCTGAAAGTACCTAATTTTCCCTGAATTGAAAACACTAGCATGGACTCAAACAACCTTGGAGATATAATTCTGGATATAAGACCCAGTCTGACAACTGTGTAGTACCCAGTCTTTTTTCACTTTTTGTATTTCATTGCTCAAGGTCATACTAATACTCAAACTAGTCTGTAGGGACAGTATATTAAATATTGTGAAGAAATAGTGTGAGCCACCACAGAAGACAGATGTAAGATCAAAGTCTTTGCTGTATACACACATTTTTAAAGTGGATGTCTCCAGATAAATTTTTACACTTAAGCACACACAATTGCTTCCTACAGGATATAAATCTCCAGCATTTCCTTGTTTGAAATACACAAGAAAAATTCTCTTGCATTTGGATAAAAATCCTTAGGGTTGATACAGCAATATTTTAGAACAACTGATAGGTGGTAGAATGAAGAAGTAAAGAAAAAACAAGTTAGAAATTGGCAAAAAATTGCGTCTTCTTCGAGGGTCTTTATATGTACTGAAAGTCCCATCTCCAGTCTCTGGCACTGGAAACACCATGTCTTTTTTCCCATCATGTGTGCTTGAGGCACATACTCACTGCTTGTGCCATGGACATTATGGACTTAGACATGAGACCTGTTCATACGTAAAGGAATGTTTTTACATGCATATCTGGGGTTTGTGACCCATAAAACTAGGAGATATGTGGATGAAGGTTATTTTGATTCTGCTATTTTTCCTTGTAGACATTTGAAAGTTCATCTTGAACATATATTTAATTTTCTAATATATAACCTTGTCTATCAATTTTACCATGTGATATTCTAGGCAATGTGGTTTTTCTCATCTATTTCTGTTTTTATTGCACTCTCTGAGATGAAAGCTGAACAGCTAATTGCCTGACTTCCTTTGAATGTTGGCTTGAAAGATTGTTTTACTCTAACTATTTTGTCATTTACCCATATAATTAAACTTTAAAAAATAAAACCAGCATGTGCTGTACCAGTTATTGTTTTTCTTATTCTTTAAAGACCTGATGTTTGCATAAGGTGCTGTAAATCAATAACAATATTACTTGGCAATTGAATAGTGTTTGTTATGTTTAATGCATTTCACAAACATCCATACCAATTAATTAATGACAATTACTGGACCAGTACAAGAATATCAATATTTTGTATTCAGTTCAGAAGGAAATTTTTCTCACACTAGCAGAAACCACTTTTCTAGTGGTAATACCAACTATGCAAAGCTTGTTCAGGAGAAACCCATGGTCTTTCTGTGTTATCTCTGTACATTGTACAATTAAAACCTTAAAGTATAACTTGAATACTATTGTGGTCATGACATATGAATGGATCCTTGTGTTTTGCAACCTACAGTTTGAGTGCTAAAGCCATCTAATAACTATTAAGGACCACTGTGCTATATATGTTTCAAACTATTAAAACTATTGCATGATAACCATAGCTCATTATTTTCTCTATTTCACATTACCAGATTTTGCAGATGATTTTTTCCTCTATTCCAGATAGTTTTATTTGTACTCTCCATTTATAGTTTTTCCTCCAACCCCCAAGAAAACTTTTGATTAACGTGAAAATGAAAGACTGCAAATACTCCAGGGAAAGAAGCATAATACTTTGGTTAATGTACAGGAGTAGGATGCAAAAATTTGGGTTCTATTCCCAGCACTAGTAAAAATCTTATGCAGTCTTAACACTTTTTCAACTGTTTCTACCTTAATTTCCTTGCCAGTAAGAGAGGACAATAATCTTTTCATTCTGTGGTGGGGGAAAAAAGTGTTTTCTCCTGGAGTTAAAAAAAAGTGGTAACCCTGAGGGGTGGCGTTCTGGGTGCAGGGCCAGTCAGAAACCACATTTCGCTCCTTTGAAATCAACATATTGCAACAGACCAGAAAAGAAGGAGGATGATGTAGTTATAAGAGAGTCAGCCATGGTCTGAGTCACAAGGAGGTAGGGGCCAGAGAGCCCCCTGGGGACCAAAGCCCCTCAGCCCTCTGGCTGGGGGCTGCAGGAGCTTGGAACAGTGTTAAACTGGGCCAAGTACTGTAGCTAAGAGCTGGAGGAAATTTCCTTGCCATGAGTGGGCAGCGGAAGACACTGAAAGCAGTGGTGGACCAGCACTGAACAGAGAACGGTGGTTGAAAGCCACAAAGATAGCTGGCAGCAGTGAGATGGCGTGGAGCCAGGCTCGAAGAGGCAGAGAGATCCTGCAGGAGAGGGAGTACAAGCTCCAGGCCCGCATCGCCCACCACATCCAAAAGCTGGCAACAGACCACAGAAAACTCAGCAGAGCTGTTCTGGGGGTAAGACTGAATTACTTTCCCAAAACCCTGAAACCTTCTAGAGAGGAGGGTTGGACTTCCAAAGTCTTAGAGAGTCCTGAAATTCAGCAGCAGCTAGAGAGAGAGAGAGAAGAGTTGAGAGCTAAGAGATGTCCTGAGAGCTGGACTAGGATGGAATGCGGAGGAGGTGGCCTTGTCCCTCTGTTGTTGCTGCCATGCTGGCAGTTTGAGACAGAGGAAAGGAGCTCTGGTAGGATGCTTGGGGCAAATACTGAACTGAAAGCTGCCCTAAATGTTCTAACTCAGGAGGAATAAAAGTCTCCAAGGAAGTCCCCGGAAGGCTCGGGCTCGAGGGATGGGGATTTTCACAAAGTAAGAATGGAAAAATCCTGACTACAATACTCAAATCTGCTGCCTTGAAGATGAAAGGCACTAACTAATATCACAGAAACTAATTTGAAGGAACTGTGACCTGAAAAGTGCCAAAAAGACTTTTCTCTTTTCTTCTTGGACTCTTGTTGAAGAAAAAGAGAAATTTAATCTAATGTAAATATATTATTTCATCGTAGAAGAAATAGTTAAGTTGTTAGTTATATATACATGTATGTAAATAAACCTTGTAAGTATTTTTTCCCCTTCCCCCAATGCTGAGTAGTTGTGTTTTGTCTGAAAATCCTCTCACACTGGGGCAAATTGTGGGAGGGGAGCTTTAACTCAGAAATTTGGATTTCTGAGGGTCTCAAACCACAACACATTCTAAATCCCTCTGTGTTTCAAGGATAAGTTGACCAATGCTTTTAGGGCTGATTCAAGTTTAGGAATTATTTTCGAGCATAAATGGCAGCAGAAATCCATGGTAAAGGATAGCCATTTATATTTGCAAAACAAAGGAGAAAAAAACCATTTCTCTGAGTAAAATACAACACACTACTGAATAAACTGTAGGCGGAAATTGCTCCTAATCAGAAGACTTGGGATGACAGAAAACTTTACAAAATTTTTAGTGCTCGATCAACAATATAAAGAAGCAAAAGTCTCAAGTGCTCTGAGTTCCTCAGAAGAAGAGTTATTCTTCTGATGTGTTGTTTCAGTATAGTCACCAGTGAATGGTGCATCCTCCAAATTCTAAGCTGACATGTAGAAATTTCTGAATTTCTAATCCTCACATGGACGATGAGGGGACTCTTCAGAAAAGAAAGGATTAAAACCTCTGAGGCAACCATCCTATGCTTACTTGTCTTGCCTGTGCAAGAGGCTCTTTTTTTGTTTGCTGAAGATGTTTTGTGGTTTGGTTTTGTTTTCTTTTGTTCTGGTTTTTTTTTAATTCGGATTAGGCTTTTTTTGTTTCTGTTGCCATTCACTTCTTTTTTTTTAAGGAAATAATATTGTATTTATTTACTGATCTTTCCATACCATTCTATTTACAATCTAAAAAGTAAATGCCTTAAACAGCTGTTCAATGAGGTACTATTCAGAAAATTCCTACACTAGCCTGACTTGACTGCCTCCATCTCCAGAAAACAAAACAGGAACCAGGCACTCTGGCCACCAGCTCTTGTACAGATGATGTTTTAAGTTACTTTCCAATGCCTAAGGGACAGGGCATAGTGAAAATAAATCAGAAAACAGCTGGCTCCAGGTTTGATATTGTAATACCTCAAAGCAGTGCATGCCTGTTTTGAATGCACACTTACAGCACATTTCAGGCTAGGTTCATTTCAGTCCTGCACTACATGACCATTTTAAGTATGTCCAGCATGTCAAATCTCTAGCTCACAGGCTTACTGTGAGTAGTGATAGCGATTAATGCTGTCAAAGGAGCCCTGATCCCATTAAGTCTAGCCAAACAGATGACAGATCTACAACCAGCCCTGGAGGAAGGAAACTGAAAGCACCATATTTTGTGCATGTGTCTGTGTTTTCATAGTGTCCCACCCTCTGAGATGGACAGAACATATTGGACAATTTGCACAACTTGATCCTGGCTTCAGAAAACCTTTCCCATTCCAAAGGAGGCAATGAACACAACAGAAAGTAAATTCTGAATATAAAATATACATTCCAGAGAGAGACATTATTAAAATTTCCAGCTGTAGAAATCTGGCTATTAATCATTCCCAAATTATCCTTATGCCAGTTAAATTATTATGAGTTCCCCTGTAAATTAAATAGTTATTAGTTCCACACTCCTGATATAGACACCAGCATTCTGAAAAAAAGGAAAAACCACTGATATCAATCTACAAAGGAGTTCTGGGGGGACAAAAGGTAAAGAAAAAAATTTTCTTTTACTTGATTACAAAAGAAAGGCACTTCACAGTATGGTCTCACAGTAATTGTAGCCATATATCATAGCATGTCACAACTCTAGGACAAAGCTAAACTGCCTTTCATCTGCAAACAGCTAAGAATGCAGACAGAAGAAGCTAAGTGGTGAGGTCATGGAATCTTTTCCCATATTCCACTAGAGAGCAGTATTCTTTTGTACAAAGCAGGTAGGTTATCCTCTGCAAGGCAAGCTGTGAGGAATCTCTCTTGCTGAAAAAACTTCCGTGGTCATTTATAAGAGGGTTTGTGATAATTCTGCAGCATCAGATGTTCGAAACTAACAGTAAAGGAAACATTCATAGCAATGGTTTCTTACTAGTATTGCTTTATGTTGGTAGTTTTCTTTTAAGACTTTTTGTTGTGTGCTGTATTTTTTTCTGAAAAAAAAAGGTAGTAAAAGATGCAAATAGGTATGTAATGGACTCAATTTTCAAGAATAGTGAACTCCTATATTTCTACAATCAAGTAAGAGTGTAATCATCTGCATAATAATAAAGTTGCAAAAATGGAAAAATCAAGATGGTTATAACAGAGAAAAATCTGAACATCTTCAGCTACACCAGATTTAATAACAAGTAAATGTGATGGCAAACTATTTGGGGGGAGTAGATGGGAATGAAAGTCCCTGCAGCTACAAAAAACTAAAGAGGCATTTTAATTGTGCACTGAAAACATAACATGAAAAATATAGCCCTACAGGCAATTTGCTAATACCTGCTTTACAGACGACTTGGCAACAGAAGACACAGAAAAAAATCCTCTGATTTAAAAATGCAGAATTTAAAAATGCTTTTGTTATATAATTGTCTTTCTAGTCTTATGTCCTGATCACAGGTAAACAGAAATTGGAAAATGAATACTTTTAGACTGCCTTAGTTGTTTGATAAGTATAAAACTCCTGGGTAATCCATTTACTTTTCCCCTGAGAAGGAGCTCGGTTCAATTCTGTTTTCAGGGCAAAGATTTGTTTCTGGTGTCAATCAGCAATTGAAGCGTTTCATCCCTTTTAGAGACCACAGAACCATTTTTATCCAATTATTCTTTCTGTCCAAACACGAACAATATATTTCTATTTTTTTAGGGGCAAGTGAAATAATTTTTTTTCCCCATTAGGGCTCCCAGAGTCCACCTCTATTACAGAAGTTTCTGACTTGCAGTACTACTACTCCATGAGAACAGAGGATTGTAGGCAACTTATGGAAGTTGAGGGTTGGTTTTTTGCATTAAAAATACATGAGTCCCGTTGATTCCACTAATGGTAATAAACCACTGGTAACTTGATTAAACTAATGGTAATTTTATGAAAATATTCTACTGCTTTAACCAAGAGTCTGATATGTGGACCAATGTGGGTATTCATATCCAAGCCTCAGAACTCACTGGTCTGCTCTGATCAAGAGCAGCTGTTTGTTTCTCAGTTTAGTAGATGAGCTTTTAATTAAAAAAAGACAATTTTCACTAGTACTGGCACCCAGCCTCAAGAGGCAAGAAACAAATAAGACTGCAACAGAAACTGAGGTTTTTCTATCAAATTTAGTAAGACCTCTTACTTAACAAAATAATTTGACTGTACCCTCATATGAATTTGCAGTCCTACTCATTATGATACTGCTCAGGTTAGAGAAAGAATGTCTGGAGCACAGAATAAGCATGGATTGTTGAGTAATAAAGCTTAATTCATAAGGTTTTCTACAAGATTCTGTCTCTTGTTTTGTTTGGATGGATTATTTGTTTGCTTAAGAAAATATATTGTTCTCCATGAGTTGTGATTCTTAAAACTAGCACTGAAAATAGCTGTATATATTCCTTATTCCATAAAATAAATGTGGTGTGAAGATATCTGGAAAATATTTGAAGATGTATGAAAACATAATACTTCATGTCATATATAATGTTCATATATGATGAACTTTCAAAAGTTCATACATTCTAATTCAGTGTTAAACTAAGCATTTGAAAAGTTCCAGAGTCTCATTTAAAATTACTCATTTATTTTAAAACAGATATATGTTTAAGTATCCTACTCTTTTTTTACACTCCTTCCATGTCACTTTTCTCAATAAGCATAGCAACTGTACAAAGAAATGAAAAAATGCTGATGCCTATAGGCAAATGTAAGAGCACCAGAATGAGACACACAGATCCTATACAAGGTACAAAACACTCCAGACACTTCTATTGTGAGGTTTTATATCTAATATGATTCAAATCAATGAGTGTTAGCACTATTAGGAGTGAGAAGCAGCTTTAGAGTAAGGGCATTAGAAGGGTATAATATAACATCAAAAAGGCACACATTTCTTACCAATAAAATACTGGTTGACATCCAATAGGATGTGAAAGAATGTATCACATTCTGGCAGGCAATTATGTCCTGCTGGAATAACCATGGCCTGAATAAGACTGAGCTGAATTGAAGCTGTTGGTCACTGTCCCAGTTTCAGCCAAGGAAAGAGTTAATTTTCACAGTGACAGTGAGGGAGTGGAGTATAGAGCTGTGTGGGCATGGCTATGACATTGTACTCTTGGATAGCATCTTACTTCATTGTTGGGGGATGGGGGAAAGGGTCTCTCTCTTGTTTTCCGAATGAGAGAGTAAGCAACAAACAGAGCTGTGGGGTAATGCTGTGCCCAACCATAGGGTGTATGCACCATTGTTTTTCATTGTCTTAGGCTTGGGGAAAAAAACCAAACGTGCATGGAGGGTTCAAGGGCCATTTTGTTCTTTGTCTTGGGGGCTGTGCAGCATTAGATTAGGTCAGTCAGTCGGTAAGCAATTTTTGTATGTAAGTCCCCCTCTTTTTGTATACTTTTGTCATTAGTTGCTGGTGTTACTGTTAATTTTCTTATCTCATTGCTGTTCTTATCTCAGCTTGGGATCTCTGCCTTTTGTCTCTCAGGGTGGGTGGAGGGAGAAGTGGGTTGGGTTTTTTTATTTTAGTAGGAGGACTAATACCATTCCTAAATCACCACAGCCTTTAATTGTTGCCCAATGTGTGGAATGAAGGATAGAGATAACAACAGATCTCCCCAGAGTGGTTTGGAAACAAATTTGATTTAAGGCTTCCTGTATTAGGTCATGGTTACAATGCTGTTGAAACAATATGTTTCTGTACATGCATTGTGTGTGCATCATGGTGCTCTTTTTCAGAGCAGGGAGAGGAATCAAGATTCCTTTGCTGACATACTGTGTGATATCAGTTTATAGCATGATAACGTCAAGGGCAATAAGGGTCATTTGGGATGTGTATTCAGTGTTGCTCTCCTACCTTGGCCTTGGGTGCTACCTCAGGGAGTTCATTAATACTCCTACCCAGCCTGTTGAGGGAACAGGGGAAGATGATTTTCCCAAGCCTTTCACCCCCTTTTCCTCCTTCAGGCCTGTTGCAACAGCTTTTGAGAATTTTGAATTCCCTTTGGATGTTACAGAAAGCATAGTCTTGTTGCTAAGTCTGTCAGCTATCCTCAGTGTGGGGCACACCATGCTTAGAGTCAAGAAAGAGATTTCTGGGAAGGTCATTCAGACATCTACCCTGAGGTCGTGAGTGGCATGGAATATGGGAGAAAATGAACCAGTTTGGGGGGAAATTCTCTGCTCTAATGTTTTGGAAGTTCATCCTTGATAAAGTGACAGAATATTTGCAAGAAGAAATGCTTTTGAAACTCTAGAGAGGAGTAACTTATTGCAGTGTGCTGGACCCTGGCTACTATTTCTCAGACACTGCTTGCCACCAGCCAGCACCCTCAGGGGGAGGAGAAGGAAAGCAGACCAACAGGCATCGTGGTTACTCAATCTGCAGCTGAACAAGAGGAACAATGCTACCAGTAGCAGTCTTCCCTCTACAGAAGAAAAAATCCAAGACCTAATCAGTTCACATAGTGAAGGATGAAGAGGAATCAGGACCTTCAGAACAGGAGGAGGAGGCAGGACCAGAGATACTCACCTGATCCCTATTTCTGATTGAGCTGTGAGATATGTGAAAAGATTTCAGCTGCCAGTTGAATGAGCCTCTGGTGATCTGGCAGATCCAATGCTGGGATATCACATCCCATGATGTGAAACTAGATGGTAGTGAAGCCAAGCAACTGGGATCCCTGTCCCAGGATGTGGGCATTGACAAAGGAAATGGAGAGAGGGCAGAAACTCATTGCTTCTAGAGGTGATTCCTGTCAAGTACCTGTGAAGAAAAGGTATTCCCCCAGTGATGATCTAATAGTGCACCCAAGTAGGTGAAATGCTATGAAGAAAGGCATCCACTGCCTGAGAGAATTAGCTGTGCTGGGGGTAACCTACAGGGATTCAAATAATGAGCAGTCCCCTGTAGGTCCAGATGAGGTCCAGTGTACACAATCCATGTGACAAAAGTTTGTATGGACCGTGCCATCATCATATGTCAACTCGTTGGCATTGATGTCAATGAAAACAGGAGAACAAACAGTGCTTCAGGTGACCAGCGGACTCTGGCAATATGAAGATCAGATTTTCTCCTCACTACTGATCTGTGCCTTGTCTGTGGAAAGACTGTCCAAGACTGTGGACAGATTCAAAAGACTCGAACAAACTAGAGAGGAAATGTCTCATCTCTGCCAACATGGACCACAGTCTTTGCGATTGGGAGTAAGCCCTCCTCTGCTCAAGAGAGAAGACACACACCACGAGGTAACCTGTCGTTTTACCTGCATGAGCATGAAGAGGACATGAGGAAGTGGGATGGAAATCCCTCCTCTGCCACAGCAGTATGGGTATGTGAGTTGAGAGGAAGAACAACCACTATGGGAAATTCTTCAAGGATCAATGCCACCCTGGTTTCCAGTGGGCAAGTCCTCAGACAGAATCAGAGGACTGATGTTACTTCCAATCCTCTTGAAGTCACCTCCAGTTCATATTTACGAGAAGTGAGCAATGAGTACCATGATCAGAACTAGAGGCACCCTGCCTCCAGCCAGGTGGAGGAAAGGGACAATTGGATCTATTGGACTGGGTGGATTCAATGGCCTGGCACATCAGACCCACAGGAGTATAAAGCTTCAGTTGACACTGACACACACTGATACCATCAAGATTTGTAGGGACAGAATCCATCTCTGTTTCTGGGGTAACAGTAGGATCCCAGCAGTTGACTCAACTGGAAGCTGAAGTGAGCCTGACTGGGAACAAATGGCAAAAACACCCCACTGTGACTGGCCCAGAGGCCCTGTGCATCCTTGACATAGATTACCTCAGGAGAGGGTGTTTCAGGACCCAAAAGGGCATCGTTTGGCCTTCAGGATAGCTGCTGTAGAGAGAGAAGAAATTAGGCAGCTTGGTCTCTCAGAGAACCCTTCTGCTGTGGGACTGCTGAGAGTCAAAGAACAACAGGTACCGATTGCTACCACAACAGTGCAACATTGACACCACAACGCCAGCCGGGACTCCAGGCCCCCCACCCATGGATGATTTGTGAACTGGAGAGCCAGGGAATGGTCAGTAAGACCTGCCTACCTTTTAATAGCCCTGTATGACCAGTGCATAAGTTCAATGGAGAGTGGAGACTGACGGTAGACTATCATGGCCTGAATGAAGTCACACCACCCCTGAGTGCTGCTGTGCTGGACATGCTGGAACTTCAGTATAAACTGGAGTCCGAGGCAGCAAAATGGTGCCACCATTGACATTGCTAATGTGTATTTCTCCATTTCCTTAGCAGTAAAGTGCAGGCCACAGTTTGCTTTCACCTAGAGAGGTGTGCAGTAAACCTGGAGCTGACTGCCCCAGGGGTGGAAACACAGCCCAGTATTTGCATTGGACAGATCCAGACTGCACTGGACAGATCCCGGCTGCACTGGAAAAGGGTGAGGCTCCAGAACACATGCAGTACATTGATGACAGCATCATATGGGGCCAACACAGCAGAGGAATCTTTTGAGAAAGGGGAAAAAACAAGCCAGATTCTCCTGAAGGGTGTTTTTGCCAGGACCTACCAGGAAATTCAGTTTTTAGTAGTAAAATGGCAAGGTGGACATTGCCAGATACCAATGGATATGGCCAACAAAATAGCAACTGTGTCCCTGCCAACCAGTAAGAAGGAAACACAGGCTTTCCTACGCACTGTGGGTTTTTGGAGAATGCATATTCCAGATTACAGTAAAATTGTAAGACCTCTCTCTCATGTAACAAGAAAGAAGAGTGATTTCAAGTGGGCTCCTGAACAACGACAACCTTTTGAACAAATTAAACAGGAAGTTGTCCATGCAGTAGCCCTGGGGACAGTACAAAATGTGAAAAATGTGCTCTACATTACAGTGAGGGAGACTGGTCCTTCCTGAAGTCTCTGGCAAGAAGTACCCATGGCGACTCAAGGACAAGCCCTGAGATCCTGGAGTTGGGGATACAAGGGATCCAAGACCTGTTATACCCCAATGAAAAAGAGATACTGGCAGCTTGTGAAGGGGTTCAAGCTCTTCAGAAGTGATTGGCACCAAAGTACAGCTTCTTCTGGCACCCTGACTGCCAGTGCTGGGCTAGATGTTCAAAGAGAAAGTCCTCTAACACATCATGCCACTGATGCCACATGGACTAAGTAGATTGTTCTGACCACAGAGTGAGCTTGAATAGGAAACCCCCATCTCCAAGGGATCTTGGAAATCATCACAAACTGGCCTCAAGGCAAAAATTTGGGACTATCATCAGAAAAGGAGGAGCAGAAGGTGACACATGTTGAGGAGGCCCCACAATATAATCTGCTACCAAAAAGTGAAAAGCAATACACTCTCTTCACTGATGGTTCCTGCCATGATGTATGGATAAATCAAAAATGGAAAGTTGCTGTACAGAGTCCTACGTAGCAAACTGCAAAAACTATTGAGGGACAAGGTGGATCAGATCAGGTTGCAGAGCTGAAGGCCATCCAGCTGGCTTTAGATATTGGCCAGTGCTCTACCTCTACACCAACTCATGGATGTTAGCCAACACTCTGTGGGGGTGACTGGATCAACGGAAAAAGACCAACTGGTAGCACCCAGCTGGGCTGCTGAGTGTGGCAAGACGTTTCCGTCCAGGTAGAGAAGTTGGCTGTGAAGGTACATCATGTAGAAACGCATGTACCCAAGAATTGGGCTACTGAAAAACCACAAAAACGGAGAAGTGGATTGAGCTGCTGAGATTAAAGTTGAAAGAAGAAATAGGAACTTTACTCACAGTATCCCAGAATGCCCAAATAAGGACCAATATGATCTTAGAGAAGTCCTAGAGAATTCAGTAAGGATGTATTCAAACAAAGAAGATGTAAACTAAGCTCTGTGTACCCAAACAAAATAAAGAACAAACGTAACCATTTTTGGTGGTGGCACAGCGATGCTGTGCCTGCTGTACCTGCTCAAGAACTGAGGTGTGACTATGTAAAGAAACTAATGAATATGTATTAGATAAGGGAGAATATCTAATGAATATGTAAAGAGTAGGTGTAGTAAAAAGCCCTGGCTGGCTGTCATTTGACACATTCAATTAAAGGAGCTATCCTCGGAACGTCCAGCATGCTGAAGAAAGAAGAAAGCCCTTTTTAACATTTATAAACTGGTGTTAAGAAGTTTGTTTCTGCTGCTTTCCAGTATCAGAGTGTCTCAGGTGTTTCTGGACTGGCAACATAAAGGTGAATTATTTCTGTCCTGTGGGCCCATGACACCTCAGGTCATCAGGGAAGAATGTAGCATTGAGATGGACTTCTGATCAAATGGTGAACTCAACCATGGACATTATCTCCCAGGTTATCTATATGATACGCCACATCCAAGTGAAACATGCTCTGCAATCCCATGCCAAGTGGGTAAAACCTCTATGGTACAGCGGGCAATGGTCAAAATACAAACACAGGGAGACCCAGCAGTGTGATTACATCACACTACTACAAACCTGCCAAGGCAAGCGCCACTTGCTTACAATGGTGGAAACAACCACTGGATAGCTGGAGACGTACCTTGTGCCCAGAAAACCATCCTGAGCCTTGAAAAACAAATCCTGTGGTGATATGGTACCCCAGAATGAACTGAGTCTGACAATGAGATTCAGTTCAAAAGTAGCCTCCTAGACACCTGGGCACAGTATTGAGTGAATATATCGTATTCACTGCACTAGCTGCTGGGAAAATTGAAAGGTACAGTGGACTGTTAAAAACCACCTTGAAACTAATGGGACCTTCAAATATTGGGATCTACATTTAGTGAATGCTACCCGGTTAGATAACACTAGAGGCTCTACCAATTGAGCTGGCCCGGCTCAACCAAACCTTTCATGTACTATACAAGGGAATAAAGCCCCCGTGGTGCACATCAGAAATGTTTTAGGAAAGATGTTTGGCTTAGTGCTGTCTTGAGCAAAGGCAAACCCATCCAGGGGATTTTTTTTGCTCAAGGACCTGGGTGAACTTGGTAGGTAATGCAGAGGGATGGGGAAATATAATGTGTACATTAAGAGGATTTGATTTTTGAGTGAGAACAGCCTGTAATGTTGAATTGTGTAATATTAGTTGCTAGATGACACCGCCACCTAACACTATAACTACCACAGACAATGAGGATAGACTGCTCCAGATTCACCGGTTGAGATTTCCTGATATACTTTGCAGCCAGCCAAAAACACACCAGCTCTCCTGCCCTGGAAGACTTCTAGGATGGATAGAACACATGGTAATGGACTAAATGAACTCAACAGACATCTTGTAAGGACAGCCATTGGCTATGGAAATGATACCTGCGCTTGCCTATATTTTTATATATATATGTGTGTGTGTGTGCGCCAGGGACAGGGTTAATTCTCACAGCAGCTGTGATGGGGTGGAGCCTAGAGCTGTGTGGGCATGGCCAACACCTTGTGCTATTGGATACCATCATACCTCATAGCTGGGTGGCAAGGGAAAGTGACTCTCTATCATTTCCTGGCAGGTGGGCATTCCTTTTTCTGGGGGAGGGAGTGGTAAAGAGGGTGGTGGGATAATGCTGGTCCCAACTGTAGGGTTTATCCACCATTGTTTTTCATTGTCTCAGGACTGGGAAAAAACCCCAACATGTGCACGGAGTGTCCAGTGGCCATTTTGTTCTTTGTCAGCTGTATGGCACCAGATCAGGCCAGTCAACGGTGAGCACTTTTTGTATGTAGATTACCCTCTTCTTGTATCCTTTTATTATTAATATTGCTGCTGTTACTATTAGTTTTCTTATATCATTGCTGGTCACAGTAAATTGCTCTTAACTCTGCTCAGGATCTTTGCCTTTTGTGTCTCTCTTGCCAGAGGCATGGAGGGATGATCTGCTTGTGGCTTTTCGTTTTACTGGGAGGACTGATACCACTCCTAAACCACAAAAGGCACAAGCTCAGTCACTTGAGAGAGGAAACTGGAGATGGAAGCCCTGATGAGGAGTCAGCAGAATGCACCAAAGAGATATAGCAGCAAGAGAAGGCCGAGTTTGCTAGTGTGAGCCTTTATCAGTGTGTATGGATGGTACCAGATCAACTATTACAATCCCTGTCTACAGAAGCATGCAGAACTGAACAGGATTCCATGTGGGTTTTTTAATTCTTGGTTTGCAACTTATCAGGTGTTGGACTATGTAGTATTATTATTTCCTGCTCATGTACTGGAAGGGATACTAAGCAAGTTTGCAGACAACACAGAACTCAGAGAAGCTGTTTACTCCCTCAAAGGCAGGGATGTCCTGCAGAGAGACCTCAATAAATTAGGTTATTGGGCAATCACCAACCATATACATTTCAATGAGGGGAAGTGCCGGATTCTGCACCTCGGATGGGGCAACCCTCAATGTATGAACAGAATGGGCAATAAGATGCTGGACAACAGTGCCATGGAAAGGGTCCTGGGAGTCCTGGTCAATGGCAAGTTGAATATGAGTCAGCAGTGCCCTGGCAGCCAGGAGGGCCAACCATGTCCTGGGGGGCATCAGGCAAAGCATCACCAGCCGGTCGAGGGAGGGGATTGTCCTGCTCTGCTCTGCACTGGGGTGGCCTCACCTTGAATATGGTGTGCAGTTTTGGGCAATGCAATGTAAGAAAGATATTAAGCTCTTAGAGAGCATCCAAAGGAAGGCGACAAAGATGGTGAAGGGCCTTGAGGGGAAGCCGTATGAGGAGAGGCTGAGGTCACTTGGTGTGTTCAACCTGAAGAAGAGAAGACTGAGAGGAGACCTCACTGCAGTTACAACTTCCTTGTGAGGGGAAGAGGAGGGACAGGCACTGATCTCTTCTCTGTGGTCACCAGTGACATAACCCGAGAAGTTGTGTCAGGGGAGGTTTAGGTTGGATATTAGAAAGAAATTCTTCACCCAGAGTGTGGTTGGGTGCTGGAAGTGTTGGACTCAATGATCCTTGTATGTCCCTTCCAACTCAATATATTCTGTGATCCTGCTCTGATAAAAGGTTGATTCAACTCCAAAGTCCTATGATACATAACGAAGTTAGTAATAAAGCAATAGAAGAATTTTTTTTCCATTGCACTTGTCAACAAATTGTGATTCAGTTAATATACCTAATAATTTCTTTCAAAAACCAACAGACAGATTTTATCCTATGCAGGTACATCTCTTATTCTCATTTATTTTTTAAGGAAAAACCCAGCTTCTTTTTTATTCTTGTATCCTATGTGTTTATAGCTGACAGGCAGTCACAGAAAGAAGAAAAAATCAGCAAGCAGCATGACAGAGAATAGAAACTCACTGAACAGAAGTACCAAGATCTTGTTGGAACAGCCTCTTATCTTGTTTGGTAAGTAACAAGTCTTAAAAATTTCAAGCTAGGGAATACAAAAAGAGTGTTAATCTTGTTACTTCTAGAAAATTAAATTTAAAATATGTGAAGGATCACTTAGCAGTGAAATGGTCCTTTTTCTGTTGATGGTGAGAGGGCCACAGTTACAAAGAAGTCCTAAAAAAGATGTGAGAAAGGAAGGGCGATTGCCACTCTGACATCAAGTAGTTAACAACTTATCAGTCTAATAATTCCTATGTTTTTGAGTTTACATTAAAATTGCTGATTCCATGATCTTCGTCCCATATGTCTCAATGATATACTAATGAAATACTGCTCAGCTGCAACAGCTAAAGGGCAGCATGCAGACTACAACTCGCTCAAGGATGGCTAATTTTACAATTCAGGCCCATGAGCTTGATTTAAATTTTATAGGATCATCACTTTTGTTACCCTTTTAAATACAATTACACAAATGAAGTGACCACATCTCCTTTCCCTATTAAGTGATTTCTTAATGTTTATTTGAGCGAGCCAGCAAAATTAATTTGGAATATGCAAAAATCTTGTGCAAGAGAGACATTTATATTGGACAGAAAAATGGAAGGTAGTGGCAAGAGACAAAGCAGATTTCTCAGTAAAATTATTTTTTAGGAAAAACATAATCAAATGTGATCTTTCATATCTCAGTAAAACTTTGTTTTAAGCTGCATGTTTAAAATTGAAACACTTACCAGAGCTCCTACACTCGTGTGAAGACTATTGCACATGCAGAACTGCTATTCTGTTTTGCTGTCATTTGCTAATTTACTATTGAAATATTTGTAAAAGGATGTAACTAATACATCCTGTTCACTCTTCAATGTAGGAAAAGTGCAACCGGTTTTTATAGTTCTGTGTTTACTGTGAATGATACAATACTGCAATTTAGTAAGCCACCTATAAGGAGAACAAATGAAGACAAGCCTCGGCTTATGTCAAGAAGTAAAACTCAGGAAGATTTGCATGGTCAATACTCTCAGTTAACTGAAACATTATGTTTCTGTGTGATAGAGACTCCAAGAAAATCTCTTTAATACTCACCTGTTCATTGATCCCTCTTCTTCATTCCTACTCTACCGTTTACCCCATTCTCTGCTGTGTAAGTACCTGTGGCATCACAGGTACTACAGAAAAATAGAACTATTAGATTAATTAAACAAGGAAATGAATAAGAAGTGGAAAGAGGATTACAAATTTACTAAACTAATCTTGTTTATAATATTCTCACCCCCCAAAAAATCTTATGTATTTAAGAAGCCAGTGCAGGTATAGGAGCGGAAAGCTGGGATGAGAAAGCAAATTTAATTGGATTTGGTGTTTGGGGAATTAAAAAAAGTGAACTCTAAAAAAACCCCAGAAAAATCACACAATGACAATAATGAAATTAACTTTACCCCTACCCCACTTCTTTCCTCCCCCTCTTATACTGTATTTGCATTTCTTCAAAAAGAAATTTAAAAATATTCTTTTCTGGAAATGGAGTAGAAGACAGATTGGCAAGGCTTTGGAATTTCAAGATTGATAGGTGTGCAATTGTCTCATGAATGTCAGGAAAGGGCTTGATATAGTTAGAAAAAGAACTCTATTTATATATACAGATGCTATATAAATCTATGTATCAAATCCAGCAAACACTGGACATTTTGAGAAAGAATATTTTTTCTTGTAAGAACTCTTCATTGCAATTTTTGTTCTTACGTGGATAAATTCTAGTTGAGAGATTATTTCCATTTCTCCTGTGATAATACAGAGATAATCAAGGAATTGTACTTTTGTTAGAAGTCATAGCATGGTCTCTTTCTCTGCCTTGAGCTGAACATTCTGCCCCTAACACAGGTAATGCACACAGGCAAAACAAATCATACCAAGTCCAAAGCCCTCTACTCAGTGCTGATGGTCAAATGCTTCTAACAGATAAAACCTCCATTCTGAATCGATGGTCTGAACACTTCAGACTCTCTTCAGTACCAACCGTGTAGTTCAAGACTCAGCAATTCAGTCCATCACACAACAACCAGTGAAATACGAATTGGATGCTGCCCCCACTTTAGGAGAAACCCTCAAGGCCATACAGCAGGTGAAAATCAGCAAGGCAGCTGGGGTTGATGGAATTCCACCTGAAGTCTGGAAACATGGGGGCCTTGCACTCCATGATAAATTTCACGAGTTTGTGGTGCGCTGTTGGGAACTAGGCGAACTCCCATCAGACCTTCGAGATGCAGTCATTATCAATTTGTATAAGAAGAAAGGTATTAAATCAGACTGTTCAAATTACTGTGCTATTACTCTGCTCTCCATTGCTGGCAAAATCCTGGCAAGAATACTCTTGAACAGACTAATACCTGCCATAGCAGAAGGAATTCTACCTGAAAGCCAATGTGGTTTCAGACCCAACAGGAGTACCACAGACATGGTATTTGTTGTCAGGCAACTGCAAGAGAAGTGCAGGGAACAGAACAAAGGTCTCTATGTAACCTTTGTTGATCTCACCAAGGCTTTCGATACTGTGAGCAGAAAAGGTCTCTGGCAGATTTTGGAATGTTTACGATATCCCCCCAAGTTCCTTAAAATGATCATCTCACTCCATGAGGATCAGCGTGGCCAAGTCAGATATGGCAATGCACTTTCTGAGCCCTTTCTAATAATCAGTGGTGTGAAACAAGGCTGTGTTCTTGCACCAACCCTATTCACAGTCTTTTTCAGCATGATGCTCCAAAGGGCCACGGCAGACCTCGAGGATCAGGACGGTATCTACATCCGATATTGTACTGATGGAAGCCTATTCAACCTAAGGCAACTGAAGGCCCACACCAAGACCTTAAATCACCTTGTCTAGCTTGTGACTATGTAAGATTTCAGAAACTACACAGAAGATACATATGTGTATTAATAATTCAGTACTGGTTTACATATTCACTCAATTTGATAAGCTTACCACCTAAGACACATAAGAGTGATGAAACCTAAAATTTCAATTAGATCCTATAGACTGTTAGGTTTTGGGTTCGGGTTTTGATTGCTATGATGCTATGTAAACCAAATATATATATGTATATAGGTATACATATATATATATTCAGACATATATATATGTTTGATATATAGATACGCATCCATATATATGTATGCTGACATGACATGACATATATATGTATGAAATATCAAATAATTTAAATAATCCTATGAGAATCTTTGTTATTTTCAACAACAACTTTACCTTCTAAGTTATTACCATTTCTATATATATCTCCCAGTTCCAAGCACAATGGAGATATGCCAAGCTCAGCTAACCTAGGATATATGCAATTAGCTAAGACAGAGTGGTACTCGTGTTGAATAGCCAATTTACTTCTCCTGTTGTGTTAATATCCCTTACATAATTATAAAGTAGTGAGTCATAGTAGTTCCACTTCAATGCATGGAGAATACCAGTTGCCTGTTTAATGTACTATTACCATGAAGCAAATTCCAGAGATTTATAACCTTGTTTACTACTTTCCCATCCCACATAATAATTGAAAAGGATTCAATTCGCCAATGAAAATAAAATACACAATAGTAATACAGATTTTATTTGTTTCCAAGGTAACAAATATTCCCCTTACAATAACTTCAAATATTTTTTCTTGTATGGAATGTTTATTACGCATTTTAATAAGCATGCCTGTAAATCGAGTGCATTTGGAATGATGACCTCAAAATGAACTTTTTAAAGCTGTGGTTCTGCAGTAAAGAACTACACGACTTCTCCATAGTAATGGAATTGTGTCAGAGAACACACTAACTGCAGAAACACTTCTTTTGTTCATATCCTGTATCTAATCATTGCTGGTTAAAGTAAATAGTTTTCTTTCTACAGAGTTGTGTGCTGCTAGGTTCTCAGAATTCTCTGTGAAACTCTTGAAATATCTACGTATGGAATAAGGCAGCCCAGTGGACCAAATAATCATGGATTTTGAAAGCACTGGTATCCTATGGCCAAAGCTGATAATCAATCAGAAGAATTATTAGGATCTGCATCCTTTCAAGGATATTTTATATTTAACTAACTGGCATTTTCCAGACAAACAAAGTGGTATGGGACAAACTGCTTGGTGTAATTCTAATCAACTTTTAAATTTTTTTACCTAGAGATTAGAATAGCAATTCCAAATCTAGAGGAAAAAAGAAAAAAGAGGAAAGAAAAAAAACCCATTTGAATATTTTGCTGTGACAGCCTTTATTCTAGGTTCCAATTGAGGAGGCCACTAGGTGAGAGACCTAAAAATCCAAAGCAGATATCACAAAATGTGGAATATGTAAATTTTCTTAAGAAATACTTTCAAACCTAATCAACAACAATGGAGATTTCACCCATGAAAGAGACAGCAGATAACATGCAAGCTCTAAGTGGTGTCTATGAGTTAGAAAAATAGATTACATGGTAGAATCACCTTGTTAAATTTTAGGGCTTGACATGCTTCAGTGATCTCAGACATAGGGGGAGGTTAACAGGGCTTGGCAAAAAAGGATGCCCTCCAATAGTGGACACAAAGAATGAAGAATTTATGGGATGTGGTAGAACTCCCAAGACAAGAAAGAAACCAGCAAAGCCAACCCAGCAATTGTGCTGAAAACAAATTAAAAAAAAAAAAAAAAAAGAGCACCAAAAATTAAAGAAAGAAATTAGGAGAAGATAAACCAGAAATAGAACAAAAGTTTCCTTTTAAGTCCTGTCTTCCAGCATGCCATGTTGCACCAAACAACTCAAAGATCTGATAGAAAAAGATATATGTCAGATATTTCACAGCAAAGAGATTAGTTTTTGCTTCCATCTTTAGAGCTAAACACTTTATCTGACTACCCTTGAACATATTGTCTTCAGTTGTTAAAACCTTGTTTAAAAGGAGACAAAATACACACTATGAGAACAACAGTACATCACTAGATTCTTCATCCAGCTAGTTTTGAAAACAGATGTTACTTCCCTTTATTTATTTCTTACTATCCTTTTTTTTCCAAGGAAACATCTGTTTGTGGTGTGAGGTTTTTCAAATATTTTGTTTCAAACTGGATTTCAACCATCCTTTCTGGTGGATCATTCAGAACAATAACGGTAGTAGGTGCGTTGGGAAGGTTACAGTAGATAATACTGTAACTTTCAAGAACTGAACCAAACAAAATGGCATTGCATTACTTCAGAATTACTTGTGAATTAAATGTAGAGAAGAAGGTATACAGCTTTATTTGAGAGAGTGATGTGCAAAACACAAAAATGTAACTTAGGATAATAATGCAGAAAGAAGTTCAGTCAGGAAGGAGTCATATCAAGGACAAAAGAAAACCAAGGTAAAAGATGAAGTTATAAGCTTTCAAACTTTAGAAAGAGTGACCTCTGGAGGTTTAGTAAAAGAAAATAATTGATGTAAAGGTGGTGAAAGTAAAAGAGAGAAAAAAGGCAAAAATTTGCCCCAAAATATTCGGCAGTTGATTGAACAAGTTAAGAAAAGAAAGAAGTGTTGTTCATCACAAAGATAGGGAAAGAAAAGAATGCTTATGACTGTTCTCAAGAAAAGCAGTCAGACACATTGCAAGATATGTGATGTATATTCCTGGATAAAAAAGCATATACCATATACATAGTAATGGCTGGGAGCTGACCTGCTGGAAAGCAGGTCTGTGGAGAAGGACCTGGAGGTTCTGCTGGACAACAAACTGTCCATGAACCAGCAGTATGCCCTGGTGGCCAAGAAGGCAAATGGGATCCCGGGGTGCACAGGAAGAGAATTGCCAACAGGTCAAGGGAGGTGATCCTGCCCATCTAATCAGCCCTGGTGAGGCCGCATCTGGAGTTCTGGGTCCAGTTCTGGGCTCCTTGTTTGTTTCTTCTCTTTGTTTTATTACAACCATGGAATCCAACAGAGAACAGGATTAGAACCTCAGTATACACTTTGACATTTATATCTAGTTAGTTGGAAAGGCATCGTTTTTAGTCTAAAGTATTTACAACAGGAAAATTGATTTCATTAACATTGTTATGTCTCAAGCATTTTTAATATAAGGAATTATATGACACATAAAAATTCACATTCAGTGCTTTTTTAATTATTATTATTTACCTGTTTGAGTAAAATTAGCTGCTACATTATTTTCCTGCAGTAAATATCTACAGTCCCTGCTCCTGAGAGAATGTGGATAATTTTTTTCTTTAAAATTAACTGTCAGATACAAGAAAATTCTTTTAGCTAAGTATTGGTAAAAAAATTTTTGGTATTAGATATAATGAAGTATATTAGTAAGGATGTCCCTAAAAATATATTCAATATTTTCCCAACCAGCATATTTCATCTGATCATCTTTGTGGGTAAATTATGAAAGTTCTCTTCATCATTATTTTTACATAGTTTTTGGTTTTGAAGTAAATGAAGCACAGAAAAAAATATAGCATGATAAGGTAATGTTACTAGTCCCATCTGCTTTTCCAGACTCATTTGAAGTCTCTCAGAATATCAAAAAGTACTGAAGATATTCTGTCACTGTTTTGGCTCTTGAAATACATTTGAGTCTTGGGGTGCACTTAATGTAATGCATTTTGTTAGGTATATGTCCACTGAGGGCACCGAACGAGGAAATCAAATGCAAAGCATGCAATTAGACAAGATAACATTTTCACTTTTTATTTTCTTGTCACCTTTACCCTAGGGCTAAATTCCTTTTGTCAGGCTACTTATGGGAACTTAACTTGCCCTTTGGATTTACTCAAGCTAACTGAAACCAAACTATCCTTCATCTATTACTTTAAACCTAATGAATTATATGTCTCATTAATTTCTAATGAATACAGGAACATGTTTCAACACTAAATGGAGAATATGAAAGCCAGAGATGTATGTGAGGAAGTATCTCTGAGCTTAAATGTAGTCTACCAGCTGAACCATCGGGAAAGAAACAATTCAAACTGCCTCAGTCCTCTGCCATAAATAGTTTTGTCACCTCTTCTCATTCCCATGCAAGACAACACTATTTATAATCCTTGGAAATTACCATATATTTTGCATCAATTGCCACACTTTTATGGTTGGGTTTCTTTTGTTTTGTTTAGGGTTTTTTTCCTTTTTTCTAATGGTGGAAGTAAAAATGATTAAGTTTTGTGAAGGCAGATACTAGCTATCTTTACCAAACCAGGGACCAAAATGCAGATTTTTCCAACCTCAGTATTCTCCATAATCCCCAACAAGCCAAAAAATACAATCCAGAAAGACGACAGATTATGTTTGTATTTTTAATGCTAAATTGAATCCCTTTTCCCTTCCCCTCACCTCCCAATAAGAACAGGATTACAGAAACAAAATACTGAAACCTTCATTTTCAAAATAAAAGGAAAGAATCCCTCAAAAAAATCATATGACAGGTACACATGAACCTTGCTCTCTGTATCACACTAAAATCAAACAGCATTTAAAAACTTGATTCCTCTGACTGACCAGCAGTCTGAACGTAAAAATCAGTGTGGGAAGGATGTTACAAAGTATTACACCTGCATTCTTTCATAATAGGAGGTAACCAGAACCAGAACATAGGGCTGTTGACGGGAGGAGAGCTGTAACCCCCCTTATGCAAGACCCAGAAAGGATCACTCTGCATGGAGTCACAGTGTGATACAGAATGAACATTTATTAAACATGGACACCAACTTTTATAGGGAGAGCAAGGACTTTTCTGGAATAAAGGGTGGAGACTGGGAGGAATATTCCAACAGTAGCAAATCACAGTAATAAGGGGTGGAACTCTCTGAACCTGGACTGGGAAACTGTCTCTGGAGAGAACAGGTGAAGCAGGAGAGGGCTTACATTGAACCAATAGGAAAAAGGGTAACAGGGGTACTAATAATAAAACAATTGTGCAAAGGAGTAAAGGCACTGCGAAACAAACACTCTTGCAGTCCCAGCAGGCACAATCAGTGCACCATGACACAAGTACATTCTGATGTTATTTCTTCTTCTTCTGATTTCTTTTCACTAATTTCCCTCCACCACTCATAAATCGCCATTGGGGCACCTCCAACAGGGCTATCACATTATAGCTGTCAATCCAATAAATAATTTCATTTTGGATGCTACTGTTTGGCTAAATAATTCAAACTGACATTTTCTTCTGCAGCATCAGAGACTTAGCTAAAAAAGTGCTATGTCTGCAGTCTTGATGCTCATTATACAGAGCCTCATACCTGGCTTGTTTGAAAAAACAATGAGCCTCACATGGGGAAAAAATAATCTAATAACTATGGCCTTCTCTTGGTGGGAAAGAACTAAAATTTTGATTTACTGTTACCCTATTTTGCTATATGTTGACACAAAGTAGCAAGACACATCAGTGTGTTTCTCTTTCTGTGTAGCAGTGAGATGGATTTAACTCAGTCTGTGAAACACAGCCTTGATAGCCTGGAAAATTGGACAGAGATGAACCTAATGGATTTCAACAAGAGCAAGTGTAGGGTCCTGCACCTGGGACGAAATAACCCCAAGTACCCCAGTACAGCACAAGTGCCTACAGTCTAGTAGGCTGACCTACTAGAGATCAGCTCTCAGGAGAAGGACCTGAGTCTTGGTGGATGACAGGTTGACCATGAGCCAGCAGTGAGCCCCCACAGCCAACAGGGCCAATGGTATCCTGGGGTGCATAAGGAAGAGTGCGGCCAAAAGGTTGTGGGAGGTGATCCTGTCACTCTACTCAGCCCTAGTGAGGGCTGAGTACTGTATCCAGTTTTGGGCTCCTCAATGCAAGAGAGACAGGGAGCTACTGGAGAGAGTTCAATGGAGGGCCACAAAGATGATTGGGGGTCTGGAGCATCTCTCTTATGAGGAGACACTGAGGGAGCTGGGCCTGTTTAGAGTGGAGAAGACTGGAGAAGGGATAACATATAAATATCTCAAAGGTGAGTGGCAAGTGGATGGCACCAGACTTTTTTGTGGTGTTCAGTGACAGGATGAGGAGCAATGGCCATAATCTAAAACACAAGAAGTTACATCTCAACATGAGGAAGAATTTTTTTACACCGAGAACAGGCTGCCCAGGGAGTTCGTGGAATCTTCCTCTCTGGAGACATTCCAAACCCATCTGGATGTGTTCTTGTGTAACCTGCTCTAGGTGATACTGCCTTGGCAGTGGTTTTGGACTAGATGATCTCCAGAGGTCCCTTCCAACCCTAACAATTCTGTGATTCTTCCTGCTGCTTATTGTTCAAGCAGCAGATACTTTATCATGTAATACCAAAGACTTTCACACATGATCAAGTTCACTCAATTAGCCTACAGATTTCAAAGAATTCATGGCATTATTTCCATTATGAAAAATGGCAGTTTTTCTTTACAATAAATACTAAATATTTTTTTGTAAAAATATTAGTCCTATTTCTGAAAAGTAAAAACATTATTTCTGTCCCCCATTTTGACAATTACCCTCCTGCAAGAAGAAATGGCTAACCATCATCTTTTGACTTTGTCGTATCTGTTCAAGGGCCCAAGGTTTAACTAGGTTCTGATTTATCAAGTAATCAAACAGGTATGTAGGATAAGATCAAGGAGATCCAAGGAATTACCTTTAGTTATAGACTTATTAAAACTAGATACATGTTCAGAAGCCTTGCTGAGGCTTGTTTTATACATTATAGAAAATATCTGAAGATATGAAATAAACTTTTGGTAGATGAATGAGGGTCACGACATCAAAATTCATCAGTTAGTAAAAATTAAAATGGAAAAGGAAAGTATGTTTAAATATACATCCTTATAACAATAAATCAGAAAATCTTTTACTAAACAATTATGCTAAATTACTTTTTTACTCTGACTTAATTAGAATGAGGATGTCACTATGATAAATTAATATATCTACCAAGATTAGGGAAACATATAAAACTGCATAAAACTGAAAGATGTTGTAAATTGCTTTGTGTCATTTCAAAATTCCTAAAAGACTACTGTTATGTTAGCCACCAAATAGTTCGTACTTTTGGTAATGGCAGCCTTTTTCAGTACATGGAAATACTTCTTGACAGGCTTTCCTTGCACTTTTTTTAAAAAGTGCATTTGTGGCAACTCCCTGTAGGATGAATTCTAGGGCCATGATTATGCTCTAAATATTTGAGTGCACTCTTATTGAAGTTGATAGAACTATTTCTGTATATACAGGAAGTGAAGCACATCCCTGGAATAAGGCGAAAGGCTTCAATATATTTATTGAAGAATTCCAAATATTTAATTGTAGATACTTGATATAACGAAGAACAACACAGACAATATCAGTAGTAAAAACCAAAAAGTAGGGACATTTCTTGGGACACCTTGTTATGGTATGTTAATTTTTTGTATTACTTTGGACTTCATTCACTATTTTTATGACGGTGTTATGATCCAATCATTAACATTATTAGAAATACCTCTGCCCAAACTAAAGTGCAAATGAGACCAGATGCCAAAGTCAATAGTATGGGTTTTATTTAATGGTAAATTTGAGGCAGAGAAAGAGAGATGGAAAGAAATAGGAAAAAGGAGCAGGTAGAAGAAAGAAAGTGACAGAGAGAGATTAAAAGAGAAAATGTATTACCACTCGATGGAAGCTGGCATCCCATCAGTCCGGTTTTTCTGGTCTTCTTGGTGCTGAGGGTCCCACAAAACATAGAGTCCAGTGGATTAATGTACGTAGGAGACGCCAGGTACATTCCCTGGAGAGTAGGGGTAAGCTTTGCTGTCTCTTGTAACAAGCTCTGGATTTGTTACCTCACTTGGATCATATGCAGTCCTCTGGTGGTGGAAGGCCTCAGGAATGAGTTGGGGTGATGCTTTGGGGGTCTTTGATGGTTTATGACCCCTTTTCAGCTTCCTTTCACACAAATGTCCTGTGTGTACATCGTCTTTGTGGAGCAGGGAGTTAACTCTGTTTGGTGTGGAGAGATTTTGCCATCACACACCCAAAATCCTTCTCCTCTGGCACCCCCCAGGCCTTGTTTACTTCTCCTCAGACCTGAGACGATTAGATAATAGTCTTATCTCCAGTTTCCCTTCACTTTCCCTCCAAAGTCCAGTCAGGCTTTGGTGGTTGCAGACAGGCAGTTGCTTCCTTGCAGTTTGACAAGAAGTCTTTGTATGATTTTGACGATGTTTAAGACATTACCAACATTTCAGTCCATCACAGATGATCCTTAAAGTTTATCTTCAGAAAGGCTATTAAAGAATTTTAGCAGAAAATCTTTAGTTGGTTTCCCAAAATAGCTGAGGGTCTAGCAGTGACATAAATAAACAGTCAAGACAAATACAGGGCTTTGGCTAGTCCTTTTTACCAGTTGTACTAATATATCAATGTGATGGTGTGGAACACCCTGATGCATTCCTTCCTCTAATGCTGCTAACTTGGAAGGGCTGTTGTTTTACCGTTGGGCTTTCATTTGCAATATTAGACAGCTGTTCTGCAAACCCAGATGTTGGAACAGGAAAAACAAAACAGATGACCTAACTGAGATAAATCACAGAATCACAAAATATGACAAGTTGGAAGGGACCCACAAGGATCATTGAGTCCAACTCCTGCCCTGTACAGGACATCCACAGGAGTCAGACCATGTGTCTGAGAATATTGTCCACATACTTCTTGAACTCTGACAGGTTTGGTGCTGTGACCACTTCCCTGAGGAGCCTGTTCCAGTGCCTGACCACCCTCTGGATGAAGAACCTTTTTCTAATATGCGACTTAGACATCCCCTGGTACAACTTCAGGTGCTTCCCTCAGGTTCTGTCATTGGTTAAATTTTACAAAGAGCTTTACTTTTTCCTCTGTGTAGTTAGTCTTTTGCATCGAAGCTTGGTACGTCTGAAATTCTGTTTAGCTAAAAATATTTCAGTTAAACCAGCCCAAAACAGGCATAAAAGCACATTTAATATAATTTAAATTATTCCAGTATATTACACAGTGTAACATACTTTAAGTGCTATGAAAGAACTTATACAGTTCTTATACAGCACTTATACCGCATTTGTATAGTTGGAAACATCTATTTCTGAAATGGATTTTCCTGCGTTCATGTGTTTTACAATTAATATGGGTAACATGGGTAGGCGGTTTTGTTCTGACCCTATTTTTATTACTTCCATAAAAATGAAAATTAAAATCTCACGTATGAATGTTTTATATAAATGTAAATCCCAGGAACTATCATGTACACTCTTATCATCATGACATATATTGTTTCAGCAACTTTTTAACCCAACTTTGAATTCTCTATAAATCATCCCTTCTCAAGTGTGGTTAATAATTTCCCCTGTGTATGAAATGTTTTACTAAAATCCAGAGAGATTAATAAAGACTTTAAATGGGCCGTGCGGAAGGGTTCATATAAGTTAAGCAGCAGGGAAAAAGAGACTACTGAATGTGAAGAGACATTCTTTAAAAAAGAGAAGCCAGTTCCCAATAAAGAAAAGACGAGAACATACAGCCTGTTTGAAAAAATGCTAAGTCACTGTCTGAAAAATTATTCTGAGCATCAGCTTGCAAAACCCATGAAAGCTAAAAAAAAAGGCAACATTTCAGAACATCCACCACTTATATGATCAGAAAAACACATTATTAGGGTGTAGATGGAATATCAAAGAATATTGATCCATAGTAGAAAAGGCAAATAAAATTTGGGGGGGGTGTCAGTATCAACTGATTTCAGAAGTTTCCCAACTAATCTGTTCTTCACAGAAGACAAGGGATAGGTTCGTGGTAAAATGTCAACATAATAGAATTTACAATAAACTTGTTCAAATAACAATTGCAATAATGAGATAGAGTTTTCCCTCAAGCGTTCCAGAGGAACTAAAATCCTAAATTGTTATGATGTGGAACCCACCCACCTATCGCTAATGTCTATACCAAAAGAAGTGAACATAATCAACGTGACATCAATTTTTAGCAAAGGATCTATGAAAGTTCAAGGGATCTACAGCCCTTTATTTATGACCTCTTCAATGAGCAAAGTAACAGTATTATTGCTTGCTGTAGTAAAGGTTTTGATCACCTAGATTATTATACAGTACTGGGGAAAAAAACCTAACAAGATTTTCACATTCTAAAACATTTTTTGCATATTTAACATGCCAGTGTTTACAGTAGAAGAATGGTAGTTACAGAAACTTGTGATAATGTGGTGGTTTGACCCTGACTACTCTACCCCCCTCCTCTCAACTGGACAGGGAAAAGAAAATAATATGGAAAACAATTTGTTGAGATAAGGCAGTTTACTAAAGCAAAAGTGAAAAGTTGCACATCCACAGCAAGGAAAAAAACCCAAAGATTTTATTTTCTATGTCCTATCAGCAAGTGATATCTGACCACTTTCTGGGAAGCAGGGCTCCAGCATGCATAGTGGTTACTGTAAAAGGCAAATGCTGGAAATAGTGAATACCCTTCCTGCTCTTTTTCTTTGCTTCTGTATGTGAAAATGGTATGGAATATCCCTTTGGTCAATTTGGGTCAGCTGTACTAGTTTTGTCCCCCACCAAGGTCTTGAGCACCCCCAGCCTACTGATTGGGAGTGGAATGTTGGAGAGACAGTGCTAATGCTGTGGGAGCACTGCTCAGCAGTGGCCAAAACACTGCTCTGTTATCAACACCTTTCTAGCTACCAATACACACCACAATACTACAAGGGCTGCTGTGGGGAAAATGAACTCCATCTCAGCTAGACTCATACATTGTGTTCAAAATGAAGGTCTATGGTAAAGTTACAAAATTTGCTAATAAACCCAAAATATAACCCAAAATATAGTTGACTATGAAGAGTCCCAGGAAGATCATACAAACTTGAATGTGTATCTTGAAATTATTTGTCAAGATAAAGTATATGTCAACATAAAGTTATATACATGGGGGAGAAAAAAGCCTTGAACATAATAGGACAATAATATCTTCCTACTTGTCAGGAAAGAGTCATAGTAAATAGTTCTCTGATATGGTCAATTCAAGCTTTAGCAACAATAATAGGAAGCAGCAGAGAATAAATTACAAATCACTATCACTCTGCTACTGTACAAATTCACATTTTAAATACAACATATGGATCAGGTAATTTCATGTAAGAAACCACTGAACTAGAAAAGCATAATAAATAATAAAAAAAATGTTCAAATCAGAAATAGTCTGCATATAACAAGACATTAATTAGCAAGGAAGCCTTTATCTTGGAAAAAAAGTCAGCAGATAGAAGTGTTCTATATGATTATAAAATCATGAACTTAAAGGAGACATCAAGTAAGAAATTATCATTCTTTTTCCTATGTATTGAGTCTATGTTGCTACTGGAGGAGGCACTAAGATGGTTTCTATAAGAAAACTCCAGAAACTGCCCATAACTTGCACAGAGTCAGTGCCAGCCAGCTACAAGATGGATCGACCACTGGCCAATGCTGAACTAATCAATGACATCCATAGCATCTCTGTATATTTAAGAATAAAAACATACTTAATAATAAAAAATACAGTGCAGCAACTGTAAGACAGGAGTGAAAATAGTTGAAAGAAACATCCCTGCAGATTCCAAGGTCATTGAAGAAGGAGGGGGAGGAGGTCCTCCAGGTGCTGGAACTGAGATTTCCCCTGCAGTCATGGTGAAGACCACAGTGAGACAGGCTGTCCCCCTGCAACTCAAGGAGGGTTCCACTTTAGAGCAAGCAGATGTGCCCTGATGGAAGCCGCAGCCTGTGGAGCAGCAGGCACCCGGCAGGAGCTGCAGCTCATGGAGAGAAGCACATGCTGGTGCAGGTGCCAGTGACAGGACCAGGGGCAAGGACCCATACTGGAGAAGTTAATGAAGGACTGTATCCCATGGGTGGGATACCATAACAGAGCAGGGAATAAACATGAGGAGGAAGGAAAGGCAGGATGAAAGGCTATGAACTGCAACACCAATTTTCCCATCCCCTTGTACCAGTTGGAAATAGGGAACAGAAGAGTCAGTATTGAGTTGAGCATACAAAAAAGGGAGGGGTGGGGGGAAGACATTATTTTATTTATCATCATACTCATCTGTTACAATTAATTGGCAATAAATTAAATTAATTTCTCCAAGTCAAATCTGTTTTGCCCATGACAATATTGCTAAGTGATCATCCTGTCCTTATTTCAACCCATTATATTTTAATTGAATTTTCTCCCCCTGTCCTTTTGAAGAGGTGGAGTGTTAGAACAGTTTGGTGGGCAGCTGGTGGCCAGCCAAGGTCACCCCGTCACATCCCAATATAAACTGTAGTAAGTGCTCATTTAATTGTCAGGAAGCAGGTTTAAAACAAAATCAATAGAAAATTTTTTGACTCCCCGAACGTGTACAGTTAGAAGACAAAAGCACTGCCATAAGTTCTCAGAAAACATTTCCTCTTAGAGTTGTGCTTTAATATATGACATGCTTTAACATTAAGGGACAGTAATTGACCTATTCCAGTGCATTCAGTTAAAAAAAACTGAGTATGACTTTACCTTAACTTTCACTTCCATGCCTTCATTCCCATCAGCTCTTACTTATTTATGCACAACACAGCTTCATCCCTACTGAAAAAGAAAGATACAAGCTCATAAAATATTAGATCATGATTAGATTACAGTTTTACAGAACAGGTGTAGTGAAGGTATGGGAAATGTGGATGGTGCTAGGATCCAGTCTCAGTTTTTCTGCATATGTGTTCTGTGATTGGTGATCAATCAAGCACATAGGTATCCTGCAACTAATTCAGAAGCGGTAACACACAACCATTACCCATGTTGTTGCATTACAACTGCCTGGCCTTTCATGACAAGAAGCAAAAGTGCTGTATCAGCACAGGGATGTTGTTCCTGTTCTCAGGGATCAAGTTAATTGCTTGGCATGGTGCTACCTAAAAGCTAATTTGCTATTATCTGTACTGTGGCAGGTAGATATGCTCTTAATCCTTCTATAGTTCCCTAGGTACAAAACAAATGGCAGACCTACTTGCTCTGCTTTCAATATAATATAGGAAGATTAAGTTGTTGCTCTTTGTGTAGTGGGTTTACAAATAGAAATTTGAAAAAAATTTCCGCCTCATCAAAGTTAATGGAAGTTCTGTAGCTAACTTCTGTAAGACCAAGTTATTTATCACCTATATATGCTGTTTACTGTAAGAACTGAACTGTACTGATTTGCTTCTTCTAAGTTTTGGTGTTTTCTTCTGACTTTCCTGGATAGGAAAGTTTTCCTTTCTTGATCTTTGCTCAAGGATTCAAACTTCTTTGAATTACCTACAATGAAAAAAAATTTCCTCCAGACACTCAGATACAGAATTTTCTACTTGAATTACTGAAAATTAGTTTAAAAGAAGGTGAATGGAGGGGGAGAGGGAGTAAGTTAGTACTTTTTCAATAGATATCTAAAAGCAAAATGTACTTTTTCATAAGTTATTATGACTGCCAGTTTCATAAACATGAAACACAGTTTCTGAAGAGTTCTATGGACTGACTTTTTGAGGTGAAATGTTAAAGTTCATGCACTTGAGGATGAATTGTTAACTTGTTGATTTAACAGTTTCTTTTTTCTTTAGGAAAAATGTTGCTGTTTTCTGAAAGCAAAACTGCATTTATGGAGATTTTCCTGGGCAGAAAAAGAGAAATTAGGAATCACTGTTAATGTCAAGCAGGTTAGCAAAAAGGATTTTAGGTAGATCTGTCTCCTGACACACTTTTTTGCAAAATTATTAATCTTTTCTGTATTTTTACATTTTATCAAATGGATCTTTTACAGATAATACCTTCAATGTGTACTTCTGGACTACTATCCTACACTCCTCTGAACACTGGAAAAGAAAATCATGAAAAGCTCACAAGTATTTAAGCCTGAATATAAGTAAGGATTTATGGGGTGAAAACTCATTGCAAACCATAACACAGAACAACTTCAGATGTTATTTGGCATTAAGATGAAACTATGAAAATAGGATGATCACACTGATTATTTAGAAGTGTAGTCTACGGTACAAAATAGTAACAAGTAAATGAAGACAACTTTCTGATACATTTATAGAATTCCAACCTAGTAGATTAAATAAATCAAGGAATGATAAAGAAGAAAAGTTCAGAGGTTGAGAAAGGAAAGGAGAGAGATCATCAATATAAACTAAACCTTGAGCTAAGCAGTAAGCACTAATATCGTGAGTGTGCACTGAACTACTTGAATAGTGAGTGGAAATGCAAGGATGTCTGGCTTGCAAGTATATGGATGACACCTGCCCCCACCTACTTTACATTAGAATGGAATGGCTGTGGATAGCAACTTTTGCACTCCTGAGTCACACCATGAGTTCAGAAGTGAACATGTCAACTGGAATATGCACTGTCCTCTGGTGTATTATATGGAAGCAAGTCCAGATGAGGTCCGCCAAAATGACTAGAGGAACATGACATGTCTCCTACAAGAAAAGGCTGAGAGATTTGAGGTAGTTCAACCTGGAAAAGAGAAGACTTCAGGGTGGCTTCATTGCAGCCTTCTGGTATCTGAAGAGGGCCTACAAGAAGGATGGAGAGATACTATTCACAGGAGTGTGTAACAGGACAGAGGGGAACGGCTTTAAACTAAAAAGTGTAGGTTTAGAGTAAATATTAAGAAAAAAATTCTATACTGTAAAGGTGGTGAGGCATTGGAACAGGCTGCCCAGAGAAACTATGGATGCCCCACACTTGGAAGCATTCAATGCCAAGTTGGATGGAGCTCTGAACAACCTGGCCTAGTGAAAGGTGCTCCTGCCCACAGGATGGGGTTTGGATGATCTTTAAGGTCCCTTTCAACCCAGGCCATTCTATGACTATGTGTGTTACATGAATTATTGAAGATCCAGTTAGCTTTATAGTGTTGCACAGCATGCTGATCCCTTCAAGAATGAATAGAAGATGGGTGTGTTCATTGAAAGAATCAAAATAACTGGAGTTATAGAGTAAACTTCACTTTTTACATAAATTGGCACAGCACAGTTTTTTTCACATCTTTAAAAAGACAGCTGCATTCCATACATTCAAGCTTCTAATTTATGAAATAGAGGTCCAACTATAGCATTTCCTCTCATTTCAGCAGTGTCTTGGGGAGGAGTTTTAATGATAATTCTATTATGTTTTATCATATGTACATAACATAAACATGATCCTGAAAAACACCTGAATTTCAGCTTCCATTTTGTGGCAAATTCTATAACCATCCTGTAGTAATGCTAGGTTTTAGAAATCATGCTGAGTGATACATACACATAAAATTTAAAATCAACTTGTTCTACCAATTACGTGACATACCTCACATGACAAATCCTATCACCTACAAATTACTGAAACTTCAATACAGATGGCATTTTGTTATTTCTTGATATATACACAATACTTACAATTCCACTCTGTGGGTGTTACCAGAGATTACATAAACAAAATAATGTGGAATGCCAGTAATTTAGAGTACGTTTTCTGGTTGAAATTGCCTTGGATCAAAGAACAATTTACAATACAAATACCATATTTGCATTTAAGTGAGTTTGTTCCTGGAGATGCATTCAGGACTGTTCATAGAATCATAGAATGATTTGGGTTGGAAGGGGCTTTGGAGATTATCTAGTTCCAACTTCCCCACTACAGGCAGGCTCACCTAACATTAGATGAGATTGTTCAAATCTCCCTGACCTTGAACACTTCCAGGGACTTTGCATATGTGCATATCTGTATACACCTGCTAAAGAGAAAAAACTCTTTTCTTAGATGAAACAGGAACATATTTCCTCCTTCCAAACAATTTTGACAGCTAGATTTATGGGTATTTTCATTTTTATTAAAGGGCTAATGAAACTTTTTGAATAGTAATGTACCTCAACAAACAGTAAATGATAATAACTGATGCAAAACATTTCGTGATTCAAACCTTACATATAAAATCAACATCTCTAACAATGAATGTGCTGTGTTGTATAATACTCCATTAACACGTTAAATAACAACAGATGTAGTTTTTCTTTACTGAACAAAAATGTATTCAGTTTAACAATAGCAGAGTCTTTTCTTTCCTTATTGATACACTTATGTTTACATGAAACTTTGACAGACATTTTAAAGGAATACAGTGGTGCTATGAAAATACTAAAGTAAATGATATATCCAAAAGCAGGACATCCATAGTTGTGTTGTTCTGCATCTGAGTTTATTAGTCCTGCTATTACAGCTAATGAGTCTGGGCAGAGTGCTGCAGCAATACAACTCAGCTCCTTTTTTTGCACTCTGAAGTGCAAACATACTCTAATTAGCAGGCCAGGAGATAAATACACTATGTCTGGAATCCTGCCATTTTCCAAGAATTCCAAGTTAACCCATTTTATGTGGCCATTTGAAATCACTTTAACCAGAGTTTGTTATGGCCATTTTGAGGAAACTTTTAAACATATATAATTTGATCGAGTTAACCAGTGCAGATGGTTCAGCTTCCCATGCCCTTCCTTACAATGACTTTCTTTAACTTTTAACTGGACAGAGATATAAAGTCAAGTCTCAACAGTGGATGAAAACTAGTTGTACCTCATCAGATACAAAGAATTTATAGGGAAGACAATTTTGGTCATTAATATGGTTTTCAATTGTTGTAAATACTTTTTTAAGAGAATTAGTAGCCAGTGCAAAAATTAAAATTACTCAGATTTTACATAGTATGGCTGAAGTCAAGAGAACTTCAAATTACGTTTAAATGCAAATCTTAGGGGAAATTCTCCTTTACAGCAGAATTTATATTACAGTTGTGTTTTCTATGTGTTCTGTGAGATTTATATGCTCACAAGGACTCAGGTCCAGTTTTGGATGAGGATTATAGACTGGGCGGAAGCAATGATTATTTCAATGACTAAAGCAAAGCATAAAACTCTAAAGCAACTACTGGTTGACTCAGTTTGGTTATCTGAACACTAAATCAAAAACAACTGAGTTATTAATGTAATACTTATATGATAAGTAATTAAAAAAGGATTTCAGTTATAGGGTCATGCATGCAGAATAACCCGAGTTCTCTTCTGATAACTGTACAACAACATGAAGCAGTCTGCTGTGAAACAGACAGAAGAAATTATATACTGAAGTCTGAAAAAATAACTACATAAAAAGTCTAAATATGAAAAAAATCCTCCAAAGAAATTGTGATAAACAACACTGGAAGGCTGAATTAATTAAATTGGTATTTAATACAAGAAAAAGTTTATAAAATATAAAATACTAAGTGTATAATAAATTATGATGCTTATATAAATACTTGACATTTTAAATATTCAACCTAACCAGTCTGTGTGTTTTTTAGGGAAAACCCTATTTCTTTGTTTGCATGCAAATATTAATTTATAAATTTTTATATTGTAAAAATCAATATAATTTTCTAATTATGTGATAAAATTGTGAATATTTGGATTTCTCATGTATTTTTTTCTGAATGTAGAGGATAGAAGCACATTACTGTTCACGGACATGGTCCTGGGCAACTGTCTGTAGACGGCCCTTCTTGATCAAGGTAGTTGGACTCCATGATCTTGGAGGTCCCTTTCAAACTCAATCATATGCAATTTTGTGATACTGTACTGTTAAGATGGACATTTAGCTCTTTTCAATGTCTTTCTAACACACTGAGATCTAACACACTAAGATCTTTTCGAATGTCTTCTCCCAAAACTTCCCCATAAAAATTTTCTCGAAGACAATGTTTGTCTATTAAGTATTTAAAAATTTATTTTATTTTGTTACAGGACAAACTTCAGAGTATTGCTTTCCAACAAGAAGAAATTTTGATTCAAAATAATTCTCTAAGTAATACTAACAAGCACTAGAATATAAGGATAATTTTTTTAAAAAAACAGGAAAGCCTCAGGATAGCTGTGGATCCACAGATTGGTAGATGTAGAAGCAGAGTGGGTAATTGCTTATACTACCTACCAGGTATTCCTGTCTGAGACAGAGATGAGATATTGCATCACCCAGCTGGAGCATTACTGTCAACATTAGGACTGGAGGGCCTCCTACAGGAAGAGTTATTTTATTTGCTGGGGGCAGGGCAACAGCTCAAGTCATAAATCAGGTATAAGGGTGTAATGTCCCAACCTACTCAGCGGATTTAGGGGAAGGTAGTTTGATTTACTCTGGGTAGTGCACAGGAGAAAATACCAAAATTCTCAGAAGGTTCAGTACTTGCAAATTTTAGAATTTTCAGGTAGAATAAGGTACTTGGAAAATTTTAAAACAACATCCCGACAAAGTAAGGTACTTCACAAACTTTAACTTAGCAAACTTCAACTTACCCAGATACAACAAGGCACTTACTGTAATTTTTAGTCTGCTTATAATATATTTTGAGAAGGAGGTGGCAGAAGGAAGAGAAAGAGAAAGAAAAAAAGGGTGAGAGAAAAGTATATAGCCAAAACCCTATAATCCAGCAGGGTTTCAGCTCCTTCTAAATCCAGGGTAGTGGAGTGTGCTGCTTGGTGCCTCATCAGTGTCCTTTTATCTGCTCCGGTCCCCTGGGGTCCTGCCCCAGGTGTCTGACTACACTTCAGTATTTCCAGTGATGCCAGTCAGTCTTACATTTTGGGACAGGCCATGTGGTTGGCCACTGCCTTTTTGGAGTGGACCACAGGCTGACTAAGGCTCAAGGGGGGCAGGATGAGGTGAAACAAGGCACTGTCCCACCTATGCAGAGCTCACCCTGTTTCCCCTGCCACTTCCACCTCTTTGTTTTGACCCAGGCAACCATTCTTTCAGTCTCCTACAAAGGTTGACTGATGTCTCTATTGTATAATCTTCCCAGTTAGATATTCTTCTATAAGCCCTACATGCACAGGTACATTGTCCTCATACCCTGGAGCTCTATACATACACATACACATGTGGTGTATATGCAGGATGCATATACATCTCATTCAACCTCTGTAAATAAACACACAGTATCAGCACGAACTTCTGCTCTTCATCTCTCAGCCATATTTCATAAATTCATAGAATCATTAAGGTTGGAAAAGACCTCTAAGAACATCAAGTTCAACTGATAAACAGCATTACTGTGTTTACCACTAAACCATGTTCACAGGTGCCACATTCATATATGTTTGAACACTTCCAGGGATGATTCCACTACTGCCTTGGGTAGGCTGTTCCAATCTTGACTGCCCAACTGCCCTTTCCCTGAATAAATTTTTTTCTGATATCCAATCTTATCCCTCCCTGAGGCCATTTCCTCTCCTCCTGTCACTTGTTACCCGGGAGAAGAGACCAATCCCCATCTTGCTACAACCTTTTTTCAGGTACTTGTACAGCAGGTACAAGGATAACTTCCTTCAAATTCAGTTACTCACTGTGCTTTGTACTGTAATTGTCTGGAAATGGAAGTCAATGCTGTGCCCTGTATTGAGCCCTGAGAGTCACTGCAGTATTTTTTCAAAGTGCTAACCATGCAAATCAGAGAAAAATAAGACACAAAATTTAAAACCCAGTGTTTTAAAACATGTTTATAATTTTACAAAATAATCAAAACCTTGGAGGGGTTTGAACATAAAGAATTTCTAGTTCTGACCTTCAAAAATAATTTGCTTTTCTGCTAGCTTTTTTGAGGTGCAGTTTATAGACTGTGTAAATGCCAGGTACGCAGGCTTTCTTACACTTTACAGAAAGAAAAGTTATTTCTTTGATATAGAAGCATTTCTGAATCAGAATGACTCCTACTTTTTGCTGGCCATCAGGCTAAATGGGTGACTGCCAAAAGATATTGGCCATTCAAAGGACTTTAAAGGAAAACCCTGACATATACTTGGGTTAAAATTGTTCACTTCATGATCAGATTTAAATGAAATATTTTTGACTGGTCTCCTCACTCCATACTGGTTTTTTCCTTGGACCATGTGTTAAATTCTGTTTTCTGAAAGAGAATTCTTCCATATTTTTTACAGAACAACCATCTCCCATTTAGTGAATGGAAGGTATTACTTCTTTTCTTGTTACTGAGAATTCTCATTTCTATCTCTACAGAAAAGCAACTGAAAACTGTGTTAATTCCTTCCTCAGTTTATTGCTGCCTAAGTTCAGTGGATATGTTTTGAGTGCTGAAAATGTATAATGAGGCATGAGAGAGCAAGGATATTATCATTTGTCTTCTTCATTGGGGTTTATTTTAAAAATAATATGATTTACTCAGGTAGCATTTCAAAGTCCATTCTAGAAAGTACAATGATATTAGTTAAGGCTAAATTTCAGGTTTGGTTTTGGGTAGGCTTTTATTATTATTATTATTAATAATATTAATATTAATATTAATTTTTTCTATTTTTATTTTATTTTATTACAGGTAGAAAAATACTGGAAGGTTGTGCAAAAGAACTGAATTTATCATTATTGCGCTTTTATCCCATAAGACTTCACTGAATATTCTATTATATTATTCAATTTCCCATTGACCTGATTTTGTTCCCCTGATTGTAACAGTCAGAGTCTTGCTCAGAATACTCAAGGCAGCTTCTGTAATAAAACCAGCTAAGCCTAAAACTCCCCCTGCACTCTTTAAAATATAAGGCGGTTTTAAATTGACTTACTAAAACAAAACACCCTCCTCATTCCTTAGGGGATTTATCAGCTGAACCTAGGTCACACTGTCAGTTCTCACATGGGCTTCCAGGGATTCAGTACTAAAGATGAGAAGTGATGAATCTTGGTCATGTGAAAACCCTGAGGGATACAAAATTTTATAAGGTGACAAATGCAAGACACAATTAGCCTTCAATCCAGACATTTTATTTCTGGTAAAGGGTCCATCTGAGTCAAGTTTATTGTCCTCACTTGCCTAGGAATCTATGAAAAAATCTATTACTCAGAGAAATTCTGTTAAGAACATTTGCCCCCCCCCACACTACTTACACGTCTGGCTCTTGTTATGGTCACAAGTTAACACAATAATGTCTGGTTGAGATCACTGATTTCTGTAGTGAGGACAGACTTTTCTTTATTCAAGTGATATTAATTTTGAGTTGCAGTCATCTGCCTTTGAGGAAGAGGACATCTACATCACATTAGAGCAATCTTTTATCTATTGGTCTTTGTACACCTAGCATTGTATTTTCTTGCTTCTAACGTATTTTGTGCATATTTATAGTAATTGAAGTTTACTAAATATTTAATAGCTGAACCACTGGGTCTTTCAAATTTTTGCTTCCACTGTAGGAGGAATTAATTAATTAAATTCATGCTATTAAGCTATATGGTATTTTTCACATATAGGAAGATTTTTATATGGATGAAGTAATTTAAAAAAAATTACTGTGATAATATTCACAGCCCTATAAGAACACGCATATTTTACAACTATCAGTGTTGCAAATGTATCTTTGGACTCTTCCTTTGTTGATTAATCAACAGAATAGGAAAAAAAAAACACACTGAACAATACACTTTCGTTCTAAGATAAAATTATATTTGAGGAACCACCATTTTAATTTCTTTTTTTTCCCTACTACATACAGTATTAACTTCAAAACTTTCCCAGAAATTGAAAAGTAAAAATTCATATTCACAGAAAAATTGTGAAATAAAAATTAAAATGTCTGCACTTTTTGGTATGTCAGTTAAGACCATGTGACTAACATGAATGTGACTGCTTGATCTGTTGAGGAGTACCCACTAGAAACAGTCAAACACTCCTCAGGTAAATAGTCACACAGATGTTACCAACCCAAGAGCCATTTACACATGCTTTAAACCCAAGCTCAGCGGTTGCAAAAACCAAGGCTGATATTTATCCAAATGATAGATTTCACACCTGATAGACTGTTCCGTGCTACTGCTTACAAAATTTGCAACAGCTACAACTTTCTATGTCTCTAAACCAAACTGTGGCTGATCAAAAATCAAGAGACAAAAGTCATGGGTTACCTTTCTTATAATTTTATGTACATTTTGTACATTTTTGTAGCTAACACATTCATGTGTTTCTTGATTTTTAAACTTTTGTAATTATGTATTAATAAGGAAGGAATGATAATGAAATGTTTTTGTTTTGACCCATTTGTTACAAGAAATATAAAATACATCTTTTGTTCTAATAAACAACAATGTCAGTCATGCATCTGTAACATCCCTGTGATCACTCAGATGGTGTGGGACAGCTCACGTGACTGAAGCAGTGGACAGGTACAAGTCTCTCAGGAGGCACACATGTGGAAGGGAGGATAGGGATGGTCTGTGTACAAATGAGTAGTCAGATATGTGGGACAGACAGCAGGTGGTGGAGAACCTGTGGACCAAGGTCGGACTGTGAAAGCTAACAACATGATGGTGTCAGATGATGAAATGTCTAATGGCCTAAACATTGTTAAGATCACCAGAAGACTTTTGTCCACTGTAGCAAACTGCAAAGAAACAACTGCTCATCTCCTGAAGCCTACTCCTCCCTGAATATGCCTAATAATTTGGACTGCAAAAGGACCTTGAGATAAGATATGGTGGAACTATTGTCCAGCTATTCAAGATCAAAGGAAAAGTATGCATCCACAAGTGTAAGAAATTGAACTGCTGACATTCGATTACCTGCAGTAACAGCTCAGATGCTGTAAGAGACTGGTGCTAATGGATCAAACATTTGGATGGCTGTTTTGCTAGTGATGGGCAGAGTGACCTCCCACTTGCAGTAGGGAATGCATACCTGAAGATACAAACTGGATTTCCAGGGAAGAGGCTGATAAGAGGCAAATCCTGTGCGGTGGGATAGTCCTTCTTATCATGCCAATGTCCTCCCTTACACGATGACTCAACTCTGAAACACCTCCGGAAAGCAGTGAAGACGTTGGCTGATGATGAATGAATAGCCTGAGCTATTTGTCTCGGATAATGGACCATTATTAGCCATGATTGATTGAACTATCTGAGGTAAGAGACAGCTACAACATCTTAGAAGGTGTCAAAGACTCATAAAATCATCCAGGGGAGGTTCAGGAGGTGTTTCCACCTAGCCTGCACAATATAAGCCCCATGAAATGGCAGTTTTGTGGAATCTTTTCCCTCACCTCTTGACAGATACAGTCTGCAACCACCAAGAACACCAGAAATAGAGGACCAATGGGACATCGCTGGAATCTGCAGAGTGGTGATATCTTTTTTCTGCTTATCTGTTGCTTGCTCTCTTCCTCTTCCTCCCCTTCCCTCTCCTTTCCTGAACACCTCTATAATTAAAATCCCTACTATTGACTTCACCATATGATCTCGCACCTAATTTCGGCAGAGGCATCTCTCTAGTAGTCTTAATAATCAGATTGTGACAGTGATGCCCAAAAAGGTGCAATGGAACTGTTTAGAGACAGAATTTAACCTTTAAACAGCAAGGTATTTATTTAGGCAATGCTGGAGAGCAAGCCAGGTTGCCCTGGACAAACTTGCTCTGCCTTCTCAGTGAAAAGGTAGGATTATATACAATTTCTACGAGTGATTACAACATTTTCACATACATATTCATATGATTGCATGTCCCAGTTAGAGTAACTGGGCCCAGTTCATCACTGGATGGGTGTAACCCAAAACTGCGTATTCTATAGCCTTCCATGCCATTTCCCAGAAACTGTTGTCAATAGACTATTTACACCTTCTGCCCAGAGTAGCCTGACTCCTCAGGCTACAAACTGGGTGCTAAGAGGCCTGCGATATAGAAGGGTGTTTTTGTCCTCACACCCATTGAGGAAACCCCCACCCTGAGGGAGGTACTGAGCATTCCTGCCTGAACTGGAGAATATATAATCTTGGAACTTTTTTAACCACTCATGGGATCCAGAGGAGGACTGCAGATCACCGCTCTCAACTGCAGATCACCGCGCTCAACCAGACTGCAGATCACCACTCTCGACTGGACTGCAACCATCACTTTTCAATCAGACTGCAACCATCACTCTCGACCTGACCGCAATCACCACTCTTGACCAGACTGCAACAGCACTCTCACCTACAGGTTTTCCCCTCTCCTTTTCCTTTGGACTCAGGGGGGCCAAAGAACACCCAGGGTGCTGGGTTATATATTTGGGTTTTGTGGGTTAAAACCAACTGTTTGTCTGTATAATCGTACTTATTGTATTATTTTATTAAATTGTTATTCTCATTTATAATCTCTCTTTTGAGTTGAGTTCATTTCCCCTGCTGGTTTACCTTTAAACCAGCAACATCTAGTTATAATACTCATAATAGGTGGAGTCTGGGGTGGATTCGTCTTTTTGGGATGATGTTTGGTGGTCGTTCCTGTTTCTTCAGCCTCATGGGGTAGTATTTTCACTCTTCTTCCTCGACTGAACTTTTCAACTTTCTTGATTTTCACTGACTTCACGGTGAATTTTGCCAGACTTTGGACTCAAGTACCTGTTTTATCCCTTATCTATTCATGTTCTAACCCTATTTTTATTTATGTAGATGTGTGAGCATTCTTTTGGTGCACGGTACCATCTAATCCCTAAGCCCTGGTTTCTGTCTCTAGCTAAGCAGTACATTCTAGCTAAGCATTACATTCTTCTGAGCAGGAAGGTCCCTGGATCAATATTCAGAGTTAACTCTTTAGGGCCTAGTTCTGTTTCAACAGGTGGGAATGAGTAACAGACCAGACAGACTGTGTGAAAACGTGGGCATAGCCTTCTTTAAACTGCTGAAAATGTCCCTGTGTGACAGAGTCATGACATCTCCCAGAAGAACAGCTTGCAAGGAGCCAAGTATGCAAAACTTGGAAAGTATCAGGGGAACTTCCCAATAAAAGTACTAGATGGGCCAAATATTGACAGTGGATCTGCTGTTCGCTAACAAGGAGGTGCAGGATGATCATGTGGTAATCAATGGCATCCTCAGCTACAGTGATCATGAAGTAATGGTCTTCGAGTTCCTGAGAGGAGTGAGAAAGGAGGACACAGAACCTGGACTTCACAAGAACAGATTTTGGCTTATTCAGAAACTGGTAGATGATATTCCATGGGAAACAATTCTGAATGGCAAACCAGAACAGTTTATCCCACCAGTCTGAAAATCAAAGCTGCCTTGGTTAAGTGGGAAAGTCACAGCATAGCTCCAATCCAAACAGATACCATTAAGGGGTGGAAAAGGGACAAGTTGCAAAGGAATAATTTCAAGACTTTGCTCTTGCATGCAGGGGTGGCTTCAGGAAAGTCAAACTCCGCTGAAGTTGGAGGAATAACAAAGGCAACAAGAGCTTCTATTGCCATGTTAGTGGTAAAAAGCTTAACAAGAGCAAAGTGTTAATGTTGCTAAATGAAGGATGTTGATTTAATGACAGTGGAAAGAGAATGTTGAGATATTCACTGCCTCGTTTACCTCAGTCTTCACTGATAAGTTGCGACAGGCCTTGTAGGTTAGTGACAGGGCTTAAGGAGGAGAGCTATTAGAAAAGAATGAGGGTTGAGTCAAGGATTGCTTGCAAAACATCAATCCTAGAAGTCTCTGGGAGCTGATGGGGAGTACCAGAGTGCTGAGTTATCAGGCTGGTGTTCCTTGAAGTTCATTTTCCATTAGATTTGAAATGTCATGGAGACAGAAGAAAGTCTTTGACAACGGGAGAAAGAAAATTTTGCGCCCATCTTCAAAACATGGCAAAAAAAAAAAATAAAAAAAATTGAGAACTACGTGCTGGTTGGCCTCATTTTCATCTGTGGGAAAGTCACTGAAGGAGCACATTTTATGGTAGGTGAGGGAGAAGAAAGAAAATTTAGGATAGCCAGAACATATTTCCTAGGGGTAAAGTAGACCTGCTGTCTCAGTTTAATGAGACTGAAGTGTTTTGCTAAGGAGGATGAATTATGAGGAAGACCAAACTCCTCCTGCTAAGCAAATGTAATTCCGAAATTAAGAGGCTCTCACTAAGGAATTATGAAGAAAGAAAAAAAAACCAGCCCTTTATTAAAGGGTATATGTGTATTGACAGAACAACAAAAGAATGCAAAAACATCTGAACAATAATCCTGTACCCAAAAATCCTCTTCAAAAAGGAAATAGTTCAGTACTTTCCATCTTTTGGCACAGTTCTAACCACGATCAGCACGGGGCACATTTGGGCGCTGTCAGTTGCCGTGTGAGGCCATTGTGTGTGGGAGAAGACAGAAATGGAGATCTTCCCCCCCAGAGAAGGGGAAGGGGAAAAGGGGAACAGGGGGTTCTTCCCGTGAAACTCATGCTGGCTGGCTGTGACCGAGATTTCCCCCCCTTTGTCGATGGGCACAAACCACTGCCAAACACAGAAGCAGAGGAGAGAAAGGGCGACCTCCTCCCTCAAAGGTTCCTCTGCAGATGGGTCAAGCCTCTCTGATGAAATCCAAGCAGGTCTGGGCTGGGGGCAGAACAGGGCGCAGGGGAATGGAGGTAAACCGGGGCCAGAAGCAGCCGGGTGACCAGGCTGGAAATGAAGTGAACTTTGGACCCCTCCAAATCTTCCCTGAGTCAGGGCAAAAGTGAAGCGTCATGCCGTTTCCTGAGGTTAAAGCAAAAAACTCCACGCCTCCCCCCCCCACCGCCCCCAGTCTTCTGAGGGCTATCATCCTGGAATGTGGGCTGTCACCAGTTCTTCTGTGTGTGTGAATCACCCTAGCCAAACCACCCTCCCCCATTCAACAACTTTCTTTCACAGTGATATAGGGGAGAGAAAAATTCCCTGATTGGTTTTTTTAGACCAAGTAAACCTATGATATCTGCCCAACTTGACTGCCTTCAGTGACAGAATAACCAGATATGTAGATATGGGTAGAATACTGGATGTAATTTACTTACCATTATTTCCATATTAGCTAATTTTCATTACCAGCTAGATTATAAACACTCAGTGGCAGAGCTTTTCTAGTGCTCTGTATCTACATTTGTACCTGGCTGAGTATAAAAAGGCCTCAGTACACTTCAAATACATCATGTTTTCAAGAGCAAAGATGATCTGTGAAGTGGTTTATGTTGTAAAGGCCCCAAATCTCCAGCTACAAGCTCACCAAGGAAGTTTTACTTTAAAAATATACAAGGCTTCAAAAATTTACCCACTGAATTGTTAAAAGACCCTTGGCTCTTTTAACACCTTAAGAGAGAGTGTAAAAGAGAAGATTCAGCACATGTTGTCTCAGGACGTACTTTATTGGTAACCTTCAGGAAATAAGAGATCTTGGCAAAAGTTTAAAGGGTAACCTACAACTAAAATAAAGTATTCCCCGAAGCATTGACTTAGCACATGCTAACCCATACAATTTAGCAAAATCTAACCCATTCAGTTCCAAGTTACCCAAAATATTAAGAAAGGAGATTACAAGAAGAAAAAGGAGTAAACAAAGAGAGAGAAAAAGAGAATGATAGCCACCAGCAGAGAGTCCTGTGCAAGTCCAGTTTACATGGATCCAGGTGACAGGGTTCGAACAACATAGAGAACACATGTTGCTGCTTTTATCTGCTCTGGTCCCTGTGGCCACCTCTCCCATACAGGACTTCTGGCCCACTGGCCTCTCTGAGGTTCTGGGGCAAGGTGGGGGACAGTGCTCCCCCTGTGTCAGCCAGTCAGAGGCTGGGTAGGGGTTTCAGGGGCTGTGGTGTGGGCAGTGCTCCTGGGCTGCCTCTGACTGACAGCTGCTCTGGATTAGCTCCAGGAGTCTCCAGGGGCTGAGATATGGGATAGGGCATTACCACACCTTCGTGAAATTTGACCTGTCTCTTTCTCCACCCCTCCCCATACACACACATGTGAATTGGTCTGATCCAATAATTAATATAATAATCTAGTGTATCACATATGTCACCCTGAGGTTCAGAAGTATCTTTGTACGTGTTTGTATGCAGCCTGAGTACACATGACTCTCCCTGACAGCATTTCAACTACAAAGAAATTTTTCCACAACAGACATGGGTAGAGCTGCAATACACTCAGCAAAGACCTCTTTAGTCTTCAAGTAAGAACTGAGAGACTAATGTCTGGACATTCCTGACTCATGATCAACAGTTTCACTTGTCTGGTCACCAGTACAGTTGTGATCTTCTGGATGTCACTGAAATACAACAACAAAACAATCCCTGATGAAGGACTTCTAAAAAGAGAGATAAAAATACCACTGTATATATTCTTTTGACTATCCTACCTTTAACTTTTCAAAAAGATTATTCACATTGATTCTCACACAGTTTTCTCTCAGATATTCTAGTAAATGAACACTGCCTATGAAGCTCAATGAAGTGGAACACAAAACTAGTTTTCCTTAAGCCACTCTGTCAAATTTGTTTCTGCAAATGAGTTGTTTCACAGTCAGAAAAAAAAAGTCTGATTGCACATCAGACACAGTGAATAATTGTACTACATGATTGTTTTGTTTACCTTGCAGATTTCCTCCTAGATATGAACACTCTAAAAGACATTAATGTACCTGAATTTCGCTTGAATGAACAAGAAGGTATTCAGCTCTAGTTTCAGTGACTTAAATGAACCACATAATTTATTCGCATTTCATGCTTAAATTAAATCACAAATGATGTGATGCCTTCATTCAAAGTTTATGTGAACTCCCTTCTGCTCATTAGCTTTGCCATCATGTATTTAAGACGCTAAAGAAAGAGTGTGGAGAATCAAGTCTTATTCATACACTAGCAAATGGCAAAATTCTGTCACTTGATAGCCATGTGCTAGCCCACCAACAAATCACAAAAACATTGTATTGCTACTTCATGGTACTAGGGCTTGCAGCTTGGGATTTATTTTTTATTCAATGAGAGGAAAACATCACAAAACTTTCCTGTCCAGCCCATCAGTGGCCATCAAATTATGAAAAAACTTTAATGCCCATTTGCTCCTCCTGTCACTCATATATTTTAAGTAAAAGTTAGGTTCATAACATAAAAGCAAAATTAAGGTTCTAAGTTCCTAAAAACTTTAGCTAAGGCCCTGCAAGTCTTTGTTCTCAGGGCTCATACAAGGTATAAAATTACTCAGTTGACAGTGAACTGAGATAATGGTTGAGGGGGGATTCCATGTGGGAATGAACTTTATTAAATTACTTTACATTTAGTTTATTTACACTTCTAAAACAAAGAAAGGGCAAGAGAAGAAAAATAGTGTACTGCATACCTATTTATAGCCTTATATAAATATAATAATGAAATGATTAATCTAATGTTCTAGAAGAAAATGTGATCGAATTTTTCAGGTTGTAAGAACTGCCTTCTATCATCAGTAACAACGTTTGTGAAGCTATTTGGGGTTTATTTTGTTGTTAAATATGACTACTGTACTAACAAACTCTACAACTCTGTAATATAGCTGTTGCACATAGAGATAAATAAGGACATGGTTATGTGAATTTAAATGTGTAATTAAAATACTCAGTATTAGGATTTTCAGAGGAGTTACTGTGCAATGCACTTCACATGCAAATAAAAAAATTTAAGAAATTCAAACAAAAACTAAAATGTTAATTAAGGTACTATATACAGTTTTTAAGAAGTAATGGAAAGACCCAAAGAGTTGTGTACGTTTGACCAAAACATGGAAACATCATAGCCTGACATATCAGTGATACACATAAATACTACAGGGAAGAGATTTGCCAGGTTTCAATGTAAGATACTTAGAGGAATGATTTGTTGGAGACACAGAAATATTGCATTAGATAATTTCTGCTAGATGTCATATTTTTATCAAAGTCAAATCCAATATATGCACTAACCTTCAGAGAATATGTGACAAGAACAAAGTTTTAGCTCTATCTTTTAAATATCTTTTAAAAATGTCCTTTAAAAATAACTTGGAAATAAGATATTTCATTTGTTTCAAATGCAAAACAGTGCACTTTCCCATACAATTATCCCCTCAAAAAAATCTAAATAACCATCTCATATTTCAAAACACCTATCTGATCAGAGCCTTAAGATGCACTGGTATAGATCTTACACATATTCTGTTCACACTTATGAGCATAAAACTTAATAATTCCTTGAAATGAGTCCTATGATTTTTAGCAGTTGCCTTCCGGTACCATATACTGCATAAATGTAAAAGTAACAACACATATCTGGAGATAATCACACTAAGGATATGACAGTGGTCTTAATTTTGAATGTCCTTACTTTTAAGTATTATTTTGTTGTCAGCAAATTGGACACCTCTTCTTGCCACACCCATTTTTTTCTCTACAACTGCATGCTTTGCAGTACAGTTATCTCCCATGCAGACATTAGAATAATTAATAACATACAGAGGTTCAAGGAATTTTGCAGTAAGCATTGTGAATAGGGCAATAATTAATATCAATCTCCTTTTTCATCTTCAATGAATTTGCTTACCATCTATTTTTCTGTTTGACCAGATCATTCCATGAAGCCATCTATCTGTGGACAATAAGGTGTGTGTTTCAAACAAGAAGTTTTCAATATTGTATACACTTACTTGTAAATTAAATTTCTTTCTTTTAAAGTTTCCACAGGTGTAAACTTCAGAAAGTTTGAAACATTTGATACTTGCATTAGATGCTCTAGACTGAAGGAAATCTTTTAATTACAACAGAACAGAGCATTTTTTTTAAGTCCTCCCCTGGTTCTTCTCACATCTTAACAAAAAAGAATGTTCAGTAGCTGTTTGATTGTGTACACCAGAGTGACATTTGCATCCCTGAATAATAGTACAGTTATAGAAAACTTTGTTTAAAGGAAAAAATCAAAATATAGAATATGGCAACAATATAGTCCTTTAGGAGATTTGGACTTTGTAGTACAAATTACAAACAACAGCACTAATCAGGTTGCTGCTGTATTTGATAGGAAATTAGAAACAGAAAGGGAGAGGTGGAGCCCACCTGAAGTGTGGGAGGATAAGCAGACTCTTCAGCAAAAAGATACTCTTTTGTCAAACTAAGTAGAGAGATGAGCACATTTAAATTTGAGCATATTTAAAATGCACCTGGGAATCAAGTTTTGTATTTATAACTGTGTAACACACTGTAAAACTTTCATCCCATCTGTTCTCTCTTCCCTTTGTAGTGATATACTCATGTTGGTCAGGCACAAATGTGTTATGGTAGGTCCATCTTATTATATTTTTAAGTACTCTCCAACATTTGTTATAGTTAAAAGGTATGTATTTTACCCAAAATTATCTCTAAAATAAGTGAGAAAGGGGAAAAGACAAGTGGTACATCTTGTAGAAGAAAAGCTGAAAAATTATACATATATCTTTCAATTTAGTAGAAAACATACTGCCAGAATTCTTGCTTGAAATTTGTAGTGAAAAAAAAAGAATAGTAGAATATGAGAGAGGGCAAAGACAGCTAGTGGAGTGCAATGCAATAAATCTTCATTTGCCGATCCAGTAGAAGTACATGGGAGCAATTACACTTTGGCAGCTATTTTATTTTTCCCTAATGGAGTTTCAGACTTATATACTAAGATAACTTTCATCTGATTAAAACTTACACCACTTTTAATTTCCTTAAAAAGTACAATCACTTTAAAAGGGAGAGGGGGGAGTGAAACAGACCTACAAGTGAAATAATATTGGGGGTGAAAAACAGGTAGTAATTTTGCCCAGATAATGTTGTCATACTTTGTAAAGCCTTTAATGCTGGAATTTATTTATTAATGTTGCATGGGTTATTACCCACCATCTGTCTTGTGTTAGCAGTGGGCTGTTTCAGATTATGGTAATGTGTTTCTGATTTGAGTCGTGTTGAAAGCCAGAACAAGGCATCTCATGTGCAGTCCTCTTTGAGGCCTGCTGTTTTCAATTCCTCTTCACAGAATGGGCTTTTATTTGATTTGTTATGGGGATTTTTTCTTCTGTTGCCAAAACAGCTGCAAGCCTGGAAGGGAATGAGACACAGGGCCACAGCAAACTTGTTAGTTCATAAAAGAAACAGAATGTTCCAGGAAAAAAAAAAGGGGAGCTGAAGGAAGAGCAAGAGAGAGAGATGGGAGGAAGAGAGGTTGTAGGAAGGGAGAGAAGAAAAGAGGGCATGTGAAGGGATAAAGAGCTTTAATAATCTTTTTCCTTTTTTTTCTTATCAAGACCACATCAGATTGTTTCATTTTTAATTTAATGTCCCAGTTAACACAGAAAGTTTTTTTTTTTAGTTTCCCCTCTTTTTGAAAGACTTCAACTGTTTTTATGCTAGTGCAAAGCAGGATTTAAAACATTTACCCCAAGTGAACTTTCACCAAAAAGCTAAAAAAACCCACAAAGCCAAAATCCAGGTCTGCTCATGATTCTGATGAGGGATGCAGTGAATTTATGGTAGAGATGTGTAAAGACAAGAAATAAAAACCACGCAGATTTCTTGCTGAGAATCCTAATATTTAGATCTCAGGGTCTGTTGGTCAGGATGTTGAACTGTATTTCTGAAATTAAATAAGCAAGTAGACAAGTTCATTTCTCTCCATAAAAGTTGATTTCTCTTCATAATACCCAGACTGTGGGTTTCTTAATCCAGCTACATTTGTGATACATTTTTAATCTAGGAAACATTTTTGTAAAATAGCCTGTGTTATATAAATAATTATATTTAAGCTAAATCCTATGAAATATTTTACAGAAGTCTGTTGGTAAGGAAAATTTGAATATTCCACATGCTAAAATAAAGTTGTTTTATTTTACATATTAGAGCAATATGCCATCTTATATTCAGACTGTGGCATATACTAGTCTCAGACAGTGTCATATAGAGAATAGCTCTTAAATTCTATGTAGAAAGTATCTTTGTTTGCTGATGGAGAAACATTAGAAAAATATTTCTTATTCTTTTCATCAGACTGGTGCTCTAAGCAATATTCTTTTTTCCCTCAGTCTTGACCATTTGCACATTTATTAAAAGTCAGTAAAGGTTTTAAAGTTTTTTTGTGTAAATAACAAGAAAAAAATAATGTGGAACCTTTGTATGGAAGCTAAATTATCGTTTGTTACGTTCCATTACCTTTTCCTTTTTTTAATTTTTTTGGCAATTCTCCTTCCCCTAACTTTCTTGGGTTTTACCCACCAAACACTAGAAAAAGATATGTTGCAGGATGTATTAAAGCTGATTTGTGTTGAGTTTCTGTGTTTTTTCTTACTGCAATAAGTTAGATTAAAATAGTAGTATTTAAAATTCTTTTAGAATGTATGGTGACATGATAGGACTTCCTTTTTTTTTTTTTGCAGAGCTCAGCAGTTAGGAACAACAGCTAGGCTCTTGCTAACAATCTTCAGTGGAGATCTCTGTTTCTGAAAGCAAACATAATGGTGTTGCAGTGACTAAGATTGAAACTTAAATTGTCCATGAATGAGCTAATCTATTTTATCAGGTCTTTCTTTTTTTAACAGTAGGAATGTAAATATATTCATTGAAGAAAAAATTGGGTGAATATTTTCTATATTGAAAATACAAGAAGCAAATGTGGCTTTTAAGGGAAATTTAAATCTGAAGAGGATATTTGCCTTTTAGAGGACTTTTTCTAATAGACAGGAACTTATTTAGAACACTTTAAAAAAAACCCAACCACAAGTCCCTCTGCCCCCAAAAACCCAACAAAAGCAACCCACAAAACCCCCAAACAAACAAATAAACAAAAGCCCAGAACCAAACTGAAATAAAAAAAAACCTCCACCTTCTTTGTGTATGAGAAAAGAAGCCTCAAAAATGCACAGGTAATGGTGACAAAGCACATAGAAAGACATGAATTTAATAATCCAAAACTGAAATCTGTAAACACCAATGTAATTTAAAATCTCTCTCTACACTTGAAACACCCTAAGTGCACTTGATCACAGCACATACATATTCTAGTTTATCCTTAGAGTGAGATAATCTAATTCACTTTCTCTTGTACAATTCAAGTAAATATGAAAAAAGAAGCCAAATGTGCCCATGTAAAAGTCAATGATTTCAAATGTTCCCTCATAAGTCTTTACCACATATAATGAAATGTTACTAAAGTATTTTTTTTGTGTTTATTCTTACTACACAGGAGCTTCAGAAAAATCGATGCATGTGAGTTCTAGCAACAGACTACAGTTATTATCTGCTGGGAATTAAGGAAGATTAGAGGACAAATACTTTAAAACAAAGGACTGTTTTGTCCCAACATTGTTAAACATGGTCTTTTACCTGTTACTAATTTTCTTCACAGTATCAAAGATCTTTGCTTGTTTGAACACAAGGGGAAACCAACTATTTCAGGTTGTTTACACTGAGCAAACAAAGACAAAAACAGGGAAGGATGTATATGTTAATTAGGTAAGATAAAAACCTAGTGTTTTCTCTGGAGTCGTTTCTCCACTGCCTGTCTCAAAACTCAGAGAAGCCCACCAATAATTTTATATTAATTTAGTAGATGAACTAGGTATATTCTTTCTGATTTTATTTTGGTACCATAGAGTCTTCTATTTTCATCATTGTGTTGTTTGCAAAGACCCTTAAGTATGCAATTACTTTCTGAATGTTTCCAATGGGTTTAAAAGTGAAGAACATGTGATGCTTGCTATCCTAACTAATGCTCCAGGCTCATTGGAGGTCCTCTGCAGCTCACAGGTCTAGCAACATAGTATCTGATCGAAAACCAAAAAGACATCTAATATGAAAATGCTGGTTCTAACAGTAGCCAAGGCTATCAGTTTGAGATAAGACCATATGAACAATAAGTGATGTCATGAATACTGCCACTGGTTTATTTTCTGACAACCTGAACTGCAAGTCTTTCTGAGACAATGGCTATATAGAGATCTTTGAACTAATAGCCATCATTTGGGATTTTTCTTCCATGTCTTACCTACTCACTGCTTGAACTCATTTGTACTTCTGACCTGAAGAAAATCTTGTGCTATTCAGTTCAGTGGTTCATTTACATGTGCCACAGAAATAGTTAAAAGCTTATGCCTGCTAATTATCATAATTGTTTTTTTCCTTCTTATCTTATAAGTAATAATGTGCAAGCATTCCCTATTTATGTTCATGATACAATTCACATCATTTTTCTATGACAGTCTAATCAGCCATTCTTTCATTCTCAGTTCTAATAAAAAACTCCATGCACTGAAGATAATGTATGACAGAGTATGCATTAACAAAGAGCTGTGGATGAGACACCCACAATCCAGAGTTTGACTGGGTTGTATTCCTAGGACAATAAAACATAATCCAAAAGCTCTAGGGGAAAATATATATATATATATATATATATATATATATATATCAGAAAAGGTTCTCCTATAAACAGAAATTAAATCACATTTATATTTGAAAAATTTTAAACTGATGCAACATAATCTTTAAGTATTCAAATATGAAAAAAAACCAACAATAAGTGTGGTAGAAGTCAACAAGAACTTTAGCTTATTATTTTTCAGTCATTCTAATGGACATTTTTCATTTCCAGTAAGTCATAAACCTGACTTCTTTTTGTTACTGCAAGTTTTTCAGAATCACATGGGTGAGTTCCTTTGTACTCAAATAATGTATAAATATTTATTTTTAGGTACAAATATGCATTTACTGGAATCAACTAAAAAAAACCAACAAAACACAAATAAACAAAACAAAGAAACAAAACTGAACAAACACAAGCAAGCAAACAAACAAAAAATCCCAAAACCACAAAAAACCCAAGGATATATTTTAAACCTATCTAGCCAAGACTCATGACTATAGGAATGCTGCCACTTTTACTTCTAGTAATCTCCTAGTTATTGGTGAAAAAAAAACAAGGAGATATGTGATCCTAAAGATATATATGATCTAAATGAGAAGAGTAAGAAGGCCTAAGTGTAGAAGGAACCACCACAGGAAAAAGAAAAAAGGGTAGCCTTCTGTAACTTCATAGCTTAAAACTCTTGTACTCCACAAGCCAAAGAAATACCTCTTCAGCTGTCTAACATTAGCAATTTTGGTTGAAAATGTAATAACTACTCAGTAACTTTTCTTAGCTAAGTACAGATACTGTCATAAATACCTTTAATTTTATTCTTTATCTCTTCAATTATACCCCAATCCACTGATCAAAATATGATGTAGACTTCTAACTAAACTTTATCTTTGTAAGAAGAAAAGAAATGTCTCTTCTGAACTCAGTGTCTTCTAAAGGCTTCACTTAGTCTAATGTATTGATCTGTAATCAAACCATAAGAGAAAAATATAAATGGGAAAATAAACATATTCTTATATCCACTGGGAAAAAAAAAAAAAGAAAAAAATAAGGTCTACAAAAATGTACAATATAATTGATTAGAAATGTGCATATAAAGCACATTGGAATGCAGTTACATGATGAGTGAATTACTATATTAGTAGGCTAATTAAAACACTTTAATTAAACAAAACTATAAATTTGAATGCCTTCCAAGCCCTGGTGTATGAAATGAAACCAGAAGAGCTAATTATATACAGTACACAGGCTTTACAGCTTATTTTGACAGACTGTAAAACTGGACTTGTTAAAACAATTACTTTACAGTCAAATCAGTAAGCTTCCATGGATCTGCAGGCCACAATCTCTATAAAGTACTTTTTCTTGTGATGTGGTGTCATACAGTACTGTGAATAATACTACTTAACTATGGAATGGGCATATACTGTCTCTCCCGTATCCCCCAGCATGTGAAGAGTAGTTTTTCTATAAGAAAATAGCACTTCTGTTGTGCACATGTGATTCTTCCCTTCTCTATTATAAGTTCCACACTGAGTTACACCACAGCTAAACTCTCTGAAATCTGGGCTGCAAAGTTGTACTTTGAAAGACAAACAGAGTCTACCCTTTATTATTGTTGGAAAACATAGTAATATAGAAAACTATAGTAGGAAAAATTCTCCTCTCATAGACATATACACAACCTGCAAGGACATCAAATATTTTCTGGCATTGTATGTCTAATGGAAAAATATGGCCTATTGTGTCAGCTACATTGCATTGAAATTCAGACTGGCTGCAACCTGAGGAACAGAGAGGAGAAACACCACAAAACCTAAAAATTTGAAAGATCACTGAAGTTCATATTTTACACACACAATCTTTGAACTGGTCAAAAAGTTTTACTTACATGTGATTATACCTAGGTTGTCCATGTGTTCTCCTTTGTGAAGGCAATCTCAATGCCTACTCTATTAGTAGAATAGTCCCTACACCATTCCTCAAAAGAAGCTGTAGTACATACCCACCCCCTCATGGCTGACATTCCAACAAGAACAAAGGAAAGGTTTACTTTTTCCTGGCAGTTTCAAATATATGAAAATGTAATACTTTGAAGAGCAACTCTAATCAGATATCTTTGAGTGTTTTACTACTGTAAGCTTATAAACTTCACATGAATTGGGAAATTATTTTCAGAAATAGCCTCTAATTTTGGCTGCCTCAGTCTCCAGTTGTCTGCAATGAACTTAATTATCGATTTGCAATTAACCATCAACTAGCAAATCACTGTCCAAAAATGTAGTTACCCTGAAGGTATTATGTGATTTTTTTCACCCCTACTTAATATGCATAAAAAAACCGCTAAAAACAAACAAACGAAACCCCCAAGCCTTTCATGTACTTTGTTCTGAGTGATGCAGGAGAAATAAGAACAATTTTGGCCAAGACACATCACAGCCTCATAAGTCTGTGGATTTTCAAAATCCCACTTATATGCAAAATCTTGCACATACCTGGGTTCTGGATTCAGGTGATCTATCTGAAAAATGTTCACAGTTTATAGCAAATTTATAGAACACTTGGAGGAAAGTTTTAGTTTTGGCTCACTATGTTCTCCTATCATGGGCAATGGATCTTGATAAACCTAAATGTGGATGGTAATGCTCAAGTCATTGCCAAAAGTAACATTTGGCACTGTTTCACTTAGAGATAGGGTTTCAAAGGCAGCTGGAGTCTTTTCTAGGGCAGGAGGTTTCTCATCTGTGAATGGGTATTATTGTTAGGTGGAAGTATCTCTATTTAAAAACAAGGATTCAGGTCTGTAAAAGGATGTAGGCTTTCCTGCAGGCCTCTAACAAGGTGAAGTCTCTTACTGAAGTCCACACTGCACTCTTTGGGGCAGAAAAACTTAAATTTTGTCCTCACTGGTGCCTGAAATTATCATTACAGCCATGCCCACAAATGCCTCCTAATGGACACCCATGAAGAGATATAAGTATTGCTTCAGGATCTATAGATCAAGAAACTGTTTACTTACCCCTTCAAATATCTACATATCTGTATTGCACAAAAAAAAGGGAGAGAAATACAAGTATGTCAGTGCCACTGCATCCCACGGCTCTAAGGAAGTATCCATATTTTTAAGCATGCCAGCAGAAAGACTGTTTCCAGGATTGAAATGCTCAAGTCCCAGTGCAATTGTACCCTTCTTTTTTAATCACTTATTTCCATGTCCTTAGTAAATATTTTCACCTGTGAGTTAGAGTGTTTATGGTAGATGTAAATTCATCTTCTATAAAATGTAATATAAAATAAAAATTAAGGAAAATGTTTATATTTGTGAATTTCTCCTATGGATGAAAAAATTTATTCTGCATATCTGAATCCTTTAAATACATATTTTTCCTCAACGTTTCCATTGACTTGCTCATATCAAATTTACTTTTGCAAATCATTTTTTTTGAACATAATTTTCCCCTGAAGATGGGCTTAGCATGCTTAGAGCATGTTGTTTTTCCAATAATCTAAAGAGGCAGTCAGATAAAAGTTGTCAACTGTCCCTAAAAACTTTGCCTTTTATCCTCAAGCTAAAAAATGTTCACATTATAATCCATAGATGCCTGAGCATTCATAAACTGTTGTCCAAAAGGTGACTTTAGAAGAACAACATTTACAGACTACAGAACTTTGTGAAAATATATCTACACAGTGTGAGACAGATAAACTATCACTGTCTTAAAGTGTCAGAGTTACTGTTCTGTTTTCTCTATCTGCTATTTGTCTAAGTTTTACTTGGTTTCCTGCCAAGTCCCAGACCCAACACCAAAAAACCTCCAGCACAGTGCTAAGGAAAAAAACCAGGAAAGATCCAAACTAGCCAAACTTATATGAAAATAAATGTATTTACGTATATTACAGGTGAAATACTATTACAATTCTGAAAGGAGAAGGGAAAAGGGAAGGATGAAGGGGAAAGGGGGAAGAAACAAAAAACAAAATAAAATAAACACGATCAATAACACAAGATCTAAAAACTAAAGAATTAGCAAAAGAATATCTTACTACTCTCCTTGGGACAACAGAAAATCGTGCTGGAACGACCGCTGGCAATCTCCGCCTCCCCAGGTCGACAAGGGCTCAGCAGGCCTCACTTCCCAACACAGCAGAACCGACAGCAGGGAACCCTCACCTCCGGAGCCACTGGAAGGAAAGAGAGCAAAGGCTTCTCCTCCTTCCTTCTTTATACTCCTGGCTTACGTAAAAATCATAGGGAAAACCGGGTAATTTGGCCACTTCTTGGTCACCAAGGAAGGCCTAGACTAAAACTACCACAATGTGAAACCTAAACTTATAACTCCAAGTGTGAATTACATAGAACAGCTATGAATATTAAGTTTCCTTTGCACACCTTCTCAAAATCTATGAAAAGGAAAGAGTTGTTGTCTTGGGGTTATTGGGGTGGACGAGTGGGGGGAATTTTGTTTTGGAGCTTTTTTGGTTTCTTTGTTTTGTTTGGATATTGTTGTTTTTCTTTTTTTCTTTATTTTCTTTCTTTCAAAAAAAAATCTATCCAAATCCCTAGTGTGTGATTTCTGCCATTAACTTCTTTCAGGACATTGGTCAGCTCTCTGAAAAAAATCTCTGATAGGAATCAAAAGAGATAAAAGCAGAACATTAAGCAGTCAGGGAACAAGTGTGTGCCATCTATCATATTATGTTTATTAGACCCAACCATGGGAAAGGACTGGTGATTTACTGACTGGTTTGGATACCTCCTCCCATTCAAAAACCTTTCATTAAGGCCAAACTGCTAATTACTTGGAGATCTAGCAGAGACCAACTACAGATAGACCAGCTGGGAAGCTCTGCCTGCCAAAATAGCCAGAGAGGCACGCTTTTTTTGTTCAACTGGCTTGGACAATAATGACTAGTTTTGGCAAAACAGATGAAAGGCTGAAAAATGCCACCAAGTTTAAAAGGTCAGTAGCCCACAGATTGATGTCTTGATCCTCAGGGTCAGAAATTATGTAACTTACAAAATTTGAAACTTTGAAGGATCTAATAGCAAAACTCCTATTAGATATTTAACCAGCAATGAGAATTATAGGGTTTTAAAATATATTTAACTCTCAAAATAAATGTATTCAACATCACTGCCTTCGGTTTGATTCATGAATACCCTTATGAACTGCTGAGTAAATTGCATTTTTTAACTATCACTAAGTCCACATCATACTTGAGAATTTTTGACTCCTTGCTTCTATAAGAATACTGCTCTTTTTAGATTAATAATCTAAATTTAATATTTATTTCTGGATTAAAAAAGTAAAACAAAGTAAAATACAAACCTACTACTTACTGCCATTAGCAATATGCTACTATATGATAGCTTTAAATTTCAAAGCAGCATGAGAAAATTTACATAAAGAAACAAAATATTTTCTTGTAGTTATAAAATTTCAACCAATTAAAGTAACCTGAAATATCTATTATGTAACTAAAAATAACCAAAACAACCAAAAAACCCCCACATTTTCAGGAGATACAAAAAAAACAAAGAAAGAAGGTTAATCTTTTAAAAGAATTTTAGGCTTGAGGGCCTAACAACATTATCCACATAGGCATGACTTCTATATTGTTTTAGTCATGTTTCCTTAAGAACCTCAATTGGAGTGCAATAATTTCCTCATGAGTCCAGGGTGCTGATTATTTGAGTTGGTTTCAAAATCAGGGACTAAACCTAGAAGTGATAATTGACTCCAGATGCAGACATGTAGGTATTTGATAAAAGATAAGTAAGGTTTGAAAGCAGAATGATTAGAAAACCAGAGATTTTCTGCCATGGTTTTAAAAAAAAGTTTTCTTGGTTTCTAAGTGCATATAGAACTTAGAAGAGTGCTAAAGAAATAGTAATTCATTTTCTTATAATAGAAATTTAGTTTGATAAGGTAATTGAAACATTAACAAAAAACCTCATTTAATTTATAAGAAGCTTACTGCATTTTCTGAGAAGAATTCTTTGAAGAATGAGTGGATAGTTCTGTATTTTTGTCCTTCAGCTTGTTTTACTCTTACAAAGGTTTTCTCCACATCTGAAACTCAGTAGCATCTGCTAAGAAGTTTTCTTGCAATATGCACAGTTATTTACCAGGAGACATACCGAGATCATCAAACTCCATTCCTAAAGCTGAAACCAATGTAAGCAAGTTTTTGGCAATGGAAGATCAATATAGGATTTGAATAAGACACTAAGAATATTATTTGCTAACTAATACATTTTCCAGAGGAATAATGAAACAATTTGTCCATGCAACTGGTCAGTTTTAGAAGAAAAAAAAGAAAGAAAGAAAAAAAAAAAAAGCATAATTTCTTCAGGAGAAGTGTGCTGGTTTAAAGGTAAACCATCAGGGGAAATGAACTCAACTCAAAAGACAGATTATAAGTCAGAATAACAATTTAATAAAATAATTCAATAAGAACAATTATACAGACAAACAATTGGTTTTAACCCACAAAACCCAAATATATAACCCAGCGCCTTGGGGTATGAGCAGAGTGGTGTTCTTTGGGCCCCCTAAGTCCGAAGGAAAAAAGTGAGGGGAAAACCTGTAGGTGAGAGTGCTGTTGCAGTCTGGTCAAGAATGGTGATTGCAGTCCCGTTGAGGGTGGTGGTCTCAGTCTGGTTGAGAATGGTGAGCTGCAGTCTGGTTGAGAGTGGTGAGCAGCAGTCTTCCTCTGGATCCCACGAGTGGTAAAAAGGTTCCAAAACTCCAAGTTTATATATTCTCCAGTTCAGGCAGGAATGCTCAGTCCTCCCCTCAGAGCAGGGAATTCCATAAAAGGGTATGAGGATGCTCAGTCCTTCCCTCGGAGCGGGGAATTCCATAAAAGGGTATGAGGACAGGAACATCTTCCTATCTCGCAGGCCTCTACTGCTAACAATTTCTGGGAAGTGGCATGGAAGGCTATAGAATACACAGTTTTGGGTTACACCCATACCATGATGAACTGTCTCAGCTGTCCTAACTAGGACAAGAAGGGAAAGGATAAGTGGTTATTAAAGAAAAGCTAGAAACCTGCACATAGATCAGTAGGGTTATTTACACAGGTTCCACAACCCCTTCTGAGATTATTTGATTGCTTTATTTGACTCAGAATTTGCTCATCTGTATAAAAAACAGAATTCCTACTAACCATTTTCTTGTGCTTTAATGCATTTTTTTTCAAGTCTTTCTTTTAAATTGAGTGAGAATCAAACTTCATGCACACAATTCCATAACAACATTCCCTGTAATGAGAGACATCTTTTAACGGAAAGTACTGCCTTACTAAATTAAAAACATACAAAGTATAAACCACATACATTAATATGTAAAAACAGGCCCTTCATTTATTCATTTCACTATGCAATGATGCATACTAAAATGAAATACACACACACAAAAGAAGTCATATCCCCACTAGCATAAAGATGTATCTCTGAAAAAAGTGAAATACTGAAAAATCTGTTCCCAGTTAAGAAGTGAAACAAGGAATAATATCCATCCAACATTAATCTGAATCTCTAACAACAATTATTTTAATCTCACTTGCACTTATATTCCATGATAAGTTTCATGAAATCACAGAATCAATACAGGAATAAAGAAGCTGAATATTTTGGGGTTTGATATGGCAAAATTTTAGAAGTTTTTCAGTTTGTATTTATGAAATTCTAAGTGGAAAGTATCCCTTCATGTTTCAACTCTGGTACAGGAGTGTGCATGGTAGGAGCAAGAAAGGAAGACTATTTCCATACCTCACCTTGGAAATTTGACTAAATTTTCTTTTAAAATGTTGGACTTCTATCCCATACTACAAAAACTGTGAACAACAGCTTAAAGAGACCCAAAATGCCTAAAGCATTAAAGCAATATTACGTTTTTTTGCTATTAAACATCTTTAATTTACTTTCTAATGATATTACAAGCAGGGATAGTGTTTCAAAATTACTGTTTGAAAATATATTTTAGTCTAAATCAATGGAAAAGGAAACTTAGGTGATAGATTACAAAGATCTTTTAAAATTACATTTTCAGCAATGCTTAAGATTATAGTTCAAAAGCAAGAAAAGCTCACAAGCTCTTTTTCTTATTTTTTATTTTTACAGACATCTTGAAACATAAGAAACAGACCACACAAAATATATCAGATCTAGAAAAAAGTATGCTACATTTCACTAAACATAAGCTGTCTAAATTGCATGGTAAGAATAAAGTTTTATTGTCAAAGGGAAAGTTCAAAAAGAAAGTGCATAATCCCAAATTATATAAAGAATGTTTATATTCACAGTAGAAGATCGCAGTAACAATAATTAATCTAAAAAATATTGCAGACTAGTTTATTCCATACAGTGTTCTTCAAAAACATTGTATGTCAGACTTATTCTACAGTTCACAAAAGCCACCTGTCAACACTTCTGTGATGATGTTTTTGCTTTTACTCTGTTCAGGGACTACAGAAAAATGAAATCTCTTGCATGCTACTGACTGAATACCATGTATTCTGTGACTTTTTTACCAGTTACTGAGTTCCATAATTTACCTTTTAGTTCATTTTGTTCTGCTCAGTTTCTACCAACAATGCTATTATATGTCCTGTCAATCATACAAAGAAATAGTCTGTGACTGTCCTGACTGTTTGTTCCTTGACATTTAGGTAAAAATCTGGCCTTTGTTCTGATATAACAGCAAAAGAAATCATGATTTCTTATTGCTCCTAAATCTTTCTGCCTTACGGTATTTTCACAAGGAAAATAACATTATTTCAAGAACAAAAGGGATACTAAACAATTTTTTACGTCAGTATTCAAAGGCAAACCACCTTCCCACACCTCTCAAGTAGATGTTCTGCAAGATGGGTACTGGGAGAGCACAGTCCCTCCCACTGTAAATCAAGATAAGGTTCATGACCACCTGAGGAACCTGAATGTATGTAAGCCCATGGGGTGTGGTGGAATGCATCTCAGAGTCCTGAAGGGATTGACTGGTGTAGTTGCCAGACCACAAAGTCAGGTGAAGTCCCAGGGGACTAGAAAAAAGGAAACCTTGCACCCATCCTTAAAAACGGTAGAAAGGAGGACACTGGGAACTGCTGATCTATCAACCTTCACTCTGTGCCTGACAAGATCATGGAATAGACCCTCCTAGAATCATAGAATCATAGAATCAATTGGGTTGGAAGGGACCGCCGAGATCATCAAGTCCAACCCTTGATCCACTACACCTTGGTTACTAGACCATGGCACTAAGTACCACATCCAGTCTCATCTTAAAAACCTCCTGGGACGGAGAATCCACCACTTCCCTGGGCAGCCCATTCCAATGTCTGATTACTCTCTCTGGAAAAAATTTCTTCCTAATATTCAACGTAAACCTCCCCTGGCACAGCTTAAGACCATGCCTTCTTATCCTACAGCTGGTTGCCTGAGAGAAGAGACCAACCCCCACCTGGCTACAACCTCCTTTCAGGGAGTTGTAGAGAGTGATGAGGTCTTCCCTGAGCCTCCTCTTCTCCAGCCTAAACAACCCCAGCTCCCTCAGCCTCTCCTCATAGGACTTGTGCTTGGGTCCCTTCACCAGCCTTGTTGCTCTTCTCTGGACCTGTTCCAGCACCTCAATATCCTTCCTGAACTGAGGGACCCAGAACAGGACACAGTACTCCAGGTGTGGTCTCACCAGCGCTGAGTACAGGGGACTAATCACTTCCCTGGTCCTGCTGGTCACACTGTTCCTGACACAGCCCAGGATGCCATTGGCCTTCTTGGTCACCTGGGCACACTGCTGGCTCATGTTCAGCTTCCTGTCAATCCAAACTCCCAGGTCCTTTTCTGCCTGGCTGCTCTCCAGCCACTCTGTGCCCAGCTTGTAGCACTGCAGGGGGTTGTTGTGGTCAAAGTGCAGGACCTGGCACTTGGCCTTGTTGAACCTCATCCCGTTGGAATCGGCCCAACTCTCCAGCCTGTCCAGGTCCCTCTGCAGAGCCCTCCTGCCTTCCAGCTGATCAACACTCCCCCCCAGCTTGGTGTCATCTGCCAATTTGCTGATGGTGGACTCAATCTCCTCATCTAAATCATCAATAAAAATATTAAACAGAACTGGACCCAACACTGATCCCTGGGGGACACCACTAGTGACCGGCTGCCAACTGGATGCAGCACCATTCACCACCACTCTCTGGGCCCGGCCCTCCAGCCAGTTCCTAACCCAGCACAGAGTGCCCCTGTCCAAGCCATAGGCTGCAGCTTTTTCAGGAATATGCTGGGGGAGACAGTGTCAAAGGCTTTACTGAAGTCCAGGTAGACACATCCACAGACTTCCCCTCATCCAGCAGGCAGGTCACCTGATCATAAAAGGAGATCAGGTTGGTCAGACAGGATCTGCCCTTCCTAAACCGATGTTGGCTGGGTCTGATCCCTTGTCTATCCTGCAGGTGCTGTGTGATTGCACTGAGGATGATCTGCTCCCTATCCTTGTCAGGCACTGAGGTAAGGCTGATGGGCCTGTAGTTTCCTGGGTCCTCCTTCTGGCCCTTTTTGTGAATTGGCGTGACATTTGCCAACTTCCAATCATCTAGGACCAATCCAGTGAACCAGGACTGTTGGTAGATGATGGAGAGTGGCTTGGTAAGCTCTTCTGCCAGCTCCCTCATCATCCTAGGGTGGATCCCATCTGGTCCCATAGACTTGTGAGGGTCCAAGTGGTTCAGAAGGTCACTGTTTCCTCCTGTATTACAGGGGGGCTATTTAGCTTCTTAGCTCTGTCTACAAGCTCCAGAAGCCAGTTGTCCTCAGGACAACCTGTCTTACTGTTGAAAACCAAGGTAAAGAAGGTGTTAAATATCTCAGCCTTTTCCTCATCTTTGATAACTATGTTCCCGCCCACATCCAATAAAGAATGAAGGTTTTCCTTGTCACTCCTTTTGCTATTGATGTATCTGTAGAAAGATTTTGTTATCCTTAACAGACATGGTAAGATTGAGTTCAAATTGTGCCTTCATCTCTCTAATTCTCTTTATACAAGACCTAATTACATTCCTAAACTCTTCCTGAGTAGCCAGCCCTTTTTTCCATAATCAGTAGGCTCTCTTTTTTACCGTAATATCTTTCAAAATCTCCCTGTTCAACCAGACCGGTCATCTTCCCCACCAGCTTGCCTTTCGGCACACTGGGACAGCCTGCTCCTGTGCGTTCAAGACTTGCTTCTTGAAGCATGGCCATCCCTCCTGGACCCCTTTGTTTTCAAGGGCTGTTTCCCAGGGTACACTCTGAACCAGGCTTCTGAATAGGCCAAAATCTGTCCTCTGGAAGTCCAGCATAAAGGTTTTATTGATGGCCCTTCTTGCATCCCTGAGTATTGAAAACTCTATTATTTCATGGTCACTGTACCCCAGACAGCCTCCGATCACCACATCTCCCACCAGCTCCTCTCTGTTTGTGAACAGACACTAAGGCACATGGAGGACAGGGAGGTGACTCAAGACAGCCAGCAAGGCTTCACCAAGGGCAAGTCCTGTCTGACCAACTCATTGGCCTTCTATTGCAGAGCGATTACATCAGTGGACTAGGGAAGGGCTGCAGATGTCATTTACCTGGGTGTCTGGACACAGGACCATTTTCCTGGACCTTTGACACAGTCTTCCACAATGTCCTTCTGTCTAAATTGAAAAGAGATGGATTTGATGGGTTAAATTGTTCAGTGAATAAGTAATTGTTTGGACAGTCACATCCAGAGGGTAGAGGTCAATGACTCAGTATCCCAACGGACACTGGTAACAAAGCATCCATATTGGGAAGAGTACTGTTTAATTACTTCATCATTGACATAGACAAAAGGATTGAATGCATCCTCAGCAGACTTGCGATGGCAGCAAGCTGATCGATGTGGTTAACACATTGGAGAGATGGGATGCCCTTCAGAGGGACCTGGGCAAGCTTAAGAAGTAGGCCCCTGGGAAATCCATGAGGTTCAATAAGACCAAGTGCACAGTGCTGCACCTGAGTCTGAGCAACCCGCTTTATCAACACAGGCTGAGGGATGAACAGATTGAGAGCAGCTCTTCCAAGAAGGATTTGGGGGTGCTGGTGGGTGAGAGGCTGGACATGAGCTGGCAATGTATATTTGCAGCCCAGAAAGCCAATCGTATTCTGGGCTGCATCAAAAGCACCATGGTCAGCAGGTCAGAGAGCGATTCTGCTCCTCTACTCCACTTTTTAGTGATCCCACCAGGAGTGCTGCATCCAGTGCCCAACACAAAAAGGATATCATTCTGTTGGAGAAGGCCCAGAGGAGGGCCACAAGGGTGATTAGAGGCTGGAACACCTCTCCTACGAGGATGAGAGAATTGGTACTGGTCAGTTAAGAGAAGACAGGAGTCCAGGAAGACTTTCTAGCTGCCTTCTACTACCTAAAGGGGGCCTACATGAGAGCTGGAGACAGACTTTTTACAAGGTATGATAGGACAAGGGGTAACGGTTTTATGCTGAAAGAGGGTGAATTCAGATATAACAAAGTATTTTACAATGAAGGTGGTAAGACAATGGTACAGGTTGACCAGAGAGGTGATGGATGCCCCATAGCAGGAAACATTCAAGGTCAGGTTGGATGGGGTCCTGAGAAACCTGATCTAGTTGAAAATGTCCCTGATCACTGCAGATGACCTTTAAAAGGTCCTTCCAACTCAAAATATTCTATGATTTTATGAACTTTAGCCTTTTTTTTTCCCCCAAAACCACCTCTATAAGCCTTTAAACATGACTCATCAAATTTCATGTAAGTTTAATTCAGAATATTCCACAAAACAAATAAATAAATATTTGTAGAAGGAGAAACTACAGATGTGCAAAGGAGAACAGTGATTTGGGAAAGATTTGCAAGAAGTGGGAAATCAGATAAGCAGAACCAACAGCCAGTGGATGTACCTACTTTAGACTTTTATTTGGATCAGGAGTGTGATGTTGTAGCAAACATTGTCTCCATTTATATTTTGGTTCATATCAGAGAGCATATGAACAGAATTTTGGATGAAATAAGACCAGGGGATGCATTCCAATGGCCTGAAGTAAAAAGCCTGCTGCACTACAAACATCAAGCTCTTAATATGAATGATTTCACTCTGCATTTCCAGGTTCACACTGATTCCATCAGGTACTGAAAATCCTTGGACCGAAAGCAGTGAAACAAGATGTTTTCCACTCATAGGACCAACTTATTTCTTTTTTCTAAGGCTAAGATCAGCTGGAAATTTCTTTCATGTGTGCCTTTCTTAACTTTATTTAAAAAAGTATGACATCTTTACCAGATAGGTAATTGGTCTTTTCTCCCAGTAAACTAGAAAAAGGACAAGAGGACACAGTCTTAAGATGCACCAGGGGAGGTTTAGGTTAGGTACTGGGAAAAAGTTCTTCACAGACAGAGTGGAGTCACTCTCTCCCTAGAGGTGCTTAAGAAAAGACTGGACATGGTAGTCAGTGCCAGGGTCTAGTTGACAAGGTGGTGTTTGGTCATAGGTTGGACTTGACGATCTCAGAGGTCTTTTCCAACCTAATTTTGATTCTGTGATTCTATAGAGCTGATGACTTTTAGAATCTGTACCTGCAAATTTATGGTAAGCTTCCTATTTGTTTATATATTGTTACCAAGACTGGCAATGCTTTCTCATTTGCACTTTCACACTTAATTAACTTAAACAAAGTAACAATTATGTTCTTTTATTAACTGTGAATCTCTTTTGAAAGCACTTTACTTGGATTGCAGATGTTTCACATCGTTCTTTCTCCCATTTTATCCCCCATTCTTTCCCCTCCTTCCCAAGTTTCAGATATCTGGACATTATCGAATTTTGAGTGTTCTGCAGTTGCTGGTTCTGCTAGCAATCCAGTCAGCCCTCATGATCTGTTTCTGATTTCTTGCAATATTTGATGACTGTTCCCACCTCTGCAAAAATTACGTAAAGTGAAGAATTAAATGGGCTACAAGCAAGAATAGTATTTCAGTTAAGAAAATATTTAAATGATTTAAAACTTTACACACCTTGAGAGAGGTCAAGGAGGTAAAGTAGGACACTGGTTTTGGCCCTATTTGTCATCTCTACAATCACCTAAAGCCAACAGCATGTAACTGGTGACATAATAAAAAAAAAACAAGAAGCCAACCCATTGTTTAACATTACGTATTTTATTTTTGTTATATCAGACTTTTGTAAAATGATCATTTGATGATGTTTTTGTAAAGAATGTCTCTATACTTCTGCCTTGTATTAGGTTTGCATGGCCAGGTTATGGTCGCAGGGTGTCAGGGAGCTTATAGGGATGGCTTCCATGAGAAGTTGCCAGAAGCTGCTCCCCTGTCTGACAGAACCAGTTCCAGATGGCTTCAAGATGGACACATCACTTTCCAAGGCTGAGCCAATGAGAAATTGTAGTAGCACCTCTGTGATAACATTTTTAAGAAGGAAAAAATGTCATTGCAGAGTTGTATTTGCAGCCAGAGAAGAGTGGAGTGAGAACATGTGAACAACAATGCAGACACCAAGGTCAGTGGAGAAGGAGGGGGAGGAGGTGTTCCAGGTGCCAGAGCTGAGGTTCCCCAACAGCCCACGGTGCAGCCCATGGTGAAGCAGCTGTGCCCCTGCAGCCCATGGATGTGAAGAACAGGGATGCATAGATCCACCTGCAGCCCATGGAGGAGACCCACACTGGAGCAGGTGGATGCCTGAAGGAGGCTGTGGCCCTGTGGGAAGCTCATGCTGGAGCAGAGACACATGGATCCATGGAGAGAGGAGCACACACTAGAGAAGGTTTCCTGGTAAGACCTGTGACTCCACAGGAGACACATGCTGGAGCAGGCTGTTCTTGCAGGACTGCAACCCATGGAAAAGGGCCCACACTAGAGCAGCTCATGAAGAACTATAGCTTGTGGGAAGGACTAACACTGAAGAAGTTTGTGGAGGACTGTCTCCCATAGGAGACCCCACCCTAGAGCAGGGGAATGACTCCTCTTCCTGAGAAGGAGGCAGCAGAAGAAACAACATGTGATGAATTGACCGTAATGCCCATTTCCCATCTCCCTGTGCTGCTGGAGGGGAAGAGGCAGAGTGGAGGAAGGAGGGAGGGATGAGGGTAAGATGCTTTTAAGATTTGTTTTATTTCTGATTATCCTACTCTGATTTTGATCGGTAATAAATCAAATCAATTTCCCCAAGACAAGTCTCTTCTACCTGTGATGGTAATCCGTGAGAGATCTTTCCCTGTCCTTACCTCAGCTCATGAGTCTTTCATCGTATTTTCTCTCCCTTGTCTATTTGTGGAAAGCAGTGATGGAATGGTTTTAGTGGGTACCTGGCATCAAGCCAGGGTCAACCCAACACATGCCTACTCAAGATATCAGGGCAACGGAATTGTGTAATTTCATATTTTGCAAAAGTCTGCCCTCTTTCCAGCTGAAGGCTGTAAATCCTAATATTAAAGTGTATATTGTAAGTGGTGACTGATATCTTATCTTGGCCTAAAGAGGAAAATCAAGCTTAAATGATTCCAAGATTAAAAAGCCATCAAAAAAACCTACTCCCATTGAGACTAAGAAAAGCACACGAAAGTCTGGACCATTCACATAATACATTCTGTTTCTAAAACAGCAGAGGAGATGTCATGTGTTAGTGCAAGAGAAACAGTGTGGCCAGCAGGAATAAGGCAGTGATTGTCCGCCTGTGCTTTATTTTCATGTAACCATGTCTCTACTAATGGACTTGCTTAAAACTGAGGTGAGAGAAGATAAAGCTTAGGAAGCTGAAGCAGAGTACTTGAGACAAGTTTCTTGACCAGATGAAGAGTATGGGATTATGTGGATGATTATGTTTAGATTTATTGCTAACATAGTATTTAAATATTACCAATGCAGTACCTAAATAAAAACTCCATCAGCTATTACTATAGGTTATAGTATAATCAGACAGTGGTCTCTCCTATTGGGTCATGAGTTTGCTTTCTAAACTTATCAGAGAAGTTTAGGTGTGGCTAGGTCTACTTAGTCTGAAGAGTTATAAAATTAGCAGATTTGGCTACAAATGTACAGATTTGTAGGTTTTTTGCCTTACAGAATTCGTGAATGTGAAGCAACAAATCACCTGTGTAATTACTGTAGCATTTCATCTCCATATTTGACTGGATCTTAGGGCTTTCAGTCGATGAAAAGTAAGTGTTCCCAGTCTTCAGTAGTGACCTCTAGGCATAACTGTCAGGGAAGGGAAAAGGGAGGGTTGTGGGAGAAGACTATGCACTCACTAAGTACCTGCAATCTTGGAAGACCAGTTTGGCCAGTTGGCCCAGTCTCTAACAGTATTTTATACCCTTTCACAGGTTAGTGTGCACCAAAGCCAAATAATTCTGTTCCCCCATCTTTGGAATGCATTAGTTATACAACCACCCAAACGTCTCCTCCTGCAATACCCACCTGGTGTTCTTATCTTAGGGCAAATCACATTTCCCATCAGAGACAGATGAAACAGAGAAGGGTGAGTGTTTGGTGGTAGGGAGGAGGGAGGAAAGGAGTGGATATCTTTCAGTACCGAAGGGAAAATAACTGTACAGGAAGAAAAAAATATGTAAAAATCACTAATTTTAGATGCAAGATTTAGGAATTTTCTTTCAGAAAATCAATTTTTCTTGTCAGAATTGACAAAGTCTCCAGAGAATATTCACGTTGAGCAGTGCCAACATCATCATTTCAGGAAACATATATTCTTCCCTCTGCTTAAAGACCATGACATCAGAACTTCGGAAGAGCAGAAATTATTGTAATAGGTGTCAGTGCAAATATTCAAAAAATGAAAATATTTGAGTTAAATTCTTTTCCTGTATAAAGCTATTTACAGCCCATCTTCCTAAACTGACTGAACACAGAGAACTCTGACAGCTATTGGATCAAGCACCGAAGGCACACCTACACTAGGTTTCTTGTTAGCTTTTTAATCCTCTTTTAAAACAACTGTTGACTTCGCTGTTTGTTTACAGGAGGGAAGCTATGCATTTTAGCATCATCTGTCATAAAGAACTAACATGAGGTATAAGGTTGCATACAAGGTAGGTTGCTTAAAACAGAAATATATATTTCTATAATATAAATATCCTGAGGTTTAGTGATTTTTGAGAAAATAAATAAAAATCGTTGTAACCCACAGCACAACAAAATGATTTCCCTTAATCTAACTAAAATCAAACAAAAAGTCCACAATCTAAAGATGCTTAATATGTAAAGGAACTGACTTATGGTATTTTGTTCTTGAATCATAGCAGGTGATTCAAAACCACTCTGATCTGAATTTATATATGACTTTATCACCTCTTATATCAATTTCCTCTGTTAAAATATCATCTCATTATTATATAGTATTATATTATTTGGAAGTTGAGAAACACATCAGAAAATGTTTTAGTCCATCCCATTAAATAAAGCTACTTGCTTTGCAGGTAAAAAAAACAGAAAGGAAAAATATATTCACTAGTTAATTCTCAAGGCTAGTGTTGTATAGCAGAACAGAAAATCATTGCTCACTTTCTTTTTTTCTTAGATAGACCAGCTAATCTGTAACTCATGTTTTCTGTATTAACAGCATCCTAATTGGCAGATCTTGAAGACTGTGCTGTCATGTAAGGTTTCCAGCAGTACATTTGTTTCTAATGTACAGTGCATAATTTAAAGACAAGACACTTCAGTGGACTACCCACTGCAAATTTCAGTTGTTAAAAATGTCTGGAGCAAGATGCCTTTAAATCGTAGACACTTTCTTCGTACATTAATTTTCTCACAGAAGCAGAAAATGTAATAATAGTTGTCACTTAGTGTATAGCTCAGTTTACTTTTAAAAACTATTTACAGTTTAAATGTCTTGTTCAAACTGATTAGCTATAGTAGGAGTAAAAACTTTTATAAGACCTATTTATTACAGTTAATGTTTTTTTCCTCAGACTATAGTTCAGGAAATCTGTCCCATCAGCATTAGGACTAGCGTGCAGGTTTGCGTTTTTTTTCTTGACCACACCTGGTAAATATAAGTCAATGGGATTTTGAGAACAGCTGAAATGAAAAACATAACCCCCTAACCTACAAGGAAAGCAGTGGTTGTGATATTTGCATTTAGTCACTTTCCTTCACATTCTCAGAGAGAACCAGAACAGCTCTTCAACACAGTACCTCAACAGTCACAAACCCATATCCTCATTTATAATTCATCTTGGCTAATAATGTGCTTATTGACACTGTATCCAACAAGCCCCTCACAATGTGGAAGATCTAATTACAAAGGGCCTAATGTTGTTATCCCACAACTAAAAGATTGTTTGACAAACATTCCAAACATTCAGAGACATACATAAATGCTAATAATAAAAAAAAAAATAAATCTCAGATTTAACATAAATATAGAATAAATCCCCCTTCCAAGGCAAAGAAGAAAAGGCACTAAAAGATGTAAAAATTCAGTGGAGTATTTTACTATTCCAGTCTCAGAGTATGCTGATAATTAAAACAGTGTTTCAAATGCCATAGTCTTCATTAGAAATAATACCTCTCAAACAATCTTTTCCTCCTATTTTGTTCTTTTACTTCACGCAATCCAGCCAAATTTGTCTACATCACTCAAAGTCCCTGATTTCCTTGAACCTGAGATGATTAATTGTTCTGATTAGGAGAAAGGGGAAGTTTGATTGGCTTTTTTCTCTGTGTTTTTAAATGCATGTTGTACCTCTGCAAATTAATTTCTACATTACTGTGAAACTTGAACCTGTTGGATCTCAAGTTGAGTTAGGAAATAATACTATTCAGGAATGGCTTTTTAGTGCAGGATGGTGAAAGGCAGTAGACTATTATCCTTCCCCACATCTTGCTCCTGAGACTGCAGAAAGGAGTTCTTTCCTCTTACACACACAGAATTCTCCACTTCTAGTTGACACTACCCCTATATTTCTGTACTGGGAAGATCTGTTGATTCACCCTTTACTAAAAAGAAAGTAAAGGAACAAGCATATTATCATCTACTTTATTGTTGTTTATTATTGTGTTATGGCTGTCAACAACATTAATGTACCACCCATACAATTTGGGGGATGAGAACAGGATCATTTTCACTCTCAGTCATGCCACTGAGCCAGAGGTTCTACAGGCCTCTGTCTTCCAGCAGGCAGCAGTCAACAGTTGTGAATCCTTTAATACACTGAACTCTCCAGTTGGTACAGGAGTAGACTTTTAGAAATTTTCTTACACTTGGGACCCAATCCTAACCTGTGTCAGGCACATTCAGCATATTTGGAAATCAATAAAGCTTGCCCATATGCGTCTTATATGTTTCCTTAATTGTTTATAACTGAGTTATCAAAAGCTATTTTATGGTACATAGGTTTCCAGATTTGCTTGAACAAGTTTTTGGTTCTACTTTTGAGTTATTTTGGAAATTATATTTTTCACCAAAATAAGCAAAAAGAAAACTTCAAAGCAAACACAATCAAAGAATTGTGTTCTTCTTTTTCTTTCCATTCATGTGGAGTATAGCTAGAAGGAAAATGGAGCCATTCCTCTCAGGAGTATATGCCAAATTCAGCATGATTTAGTCCTATGTAGAACTAATACTACCCTCTAGTCCTGGAAAAATAGCCCAGCTTTTCAGGACAGTGAGTGTCAACAATTAGAGAATCAAAAGCATTTCATAAGCAAAACTGAAATGATGGAAAACTGAGCCCAGTTTATTGTTTCACTGTCAACACAACACTTAACCATGGATGCCAAAAGGTTTGCAAAACTATAAGCATACCTAGGCATAGTTTGTAGGTGGATGTGGACAGATTCAATGTTTGTGTAGAAAAACATGGTAATTGAGTTAGCTTTTGGGTTGAAATGAGGCAGTCAAAGCACTCCAATGAATTATGTTTCTTGTTTGGGTGAGCAGAAAAGTAACAAAAACACAGTAAAAGAGTGCAAGCAGGAAGAGGTACGGGTGACATACTGTAAAGGAAATGCACCTTACTCCTACTTTAAACTATATCCCATATCCAATCTAAACAGCAGTGTTGGAACAAAAGATACTTGACAGACAAGAAAGAAAGACAAGGGCTTAGACTTAAGTGGTTTGCAGCCTAATGACCAATTGCTGGTTTGTACATCCTTACTTTGCATTTGTGCATTTAGTTTAATTTATATTGCAAGTAGATATTAAGCTACCCACCAGTATGCCTACATATCAGACCTAAAACTGTCAAAAGAGGCCATATTGAGCCAGCCTTCCAGCATATGAGAGGCTACAGATTTTGATCAGCTACTTTATCTTCGTTTACTTTGTTTACTTTATCAGTTATTACTGGCCAGTCTCAAGGAACCCATCAAAATGACAGTGGGCATGGTCACGTAGGAATATTATTTTCTCTAATTTTTAAACACATCAAACATTCAGCAGATACTCTGGGTACAGAACGCTTGCACTTATTAGACAGTTTCCTAATCTGAACAGAGATTAAGATGCTATGACATCAATTCAGAAAAGTATAGTTACTAGTTACTAGTATGATTATATTTGTTTTTCCCATGCCATGAATATTACCTTTTATCTGGGGTTCTTTTGCATTGGCCTGTGACATAAAGTTATTTAAAAATAGTATTTTGTATCTGACTGACTTTGAGCAAGTGTCAGCCCAGTTCTGTGTTTTGTCGCTAACCATGAGTGGAAACAATATGAGGAACACTTTAAAATGTCTATTCCTTTCATCTGACAAAATTGAGGTTTTGGTAAATTCCATTTGGGCTTCTTTTGTTTAAAGATAAATTATTTAGGTTAACTTGGGTTTGATTTCAATCAGTGAGTCCACATTTAATTTTTGAGTGCCCAAAGTGTGGTCTTTGATCTAAGACATCAGTTAGATTCTAAATGTGAAACTTCTTAACTTAAGGGAGAGGATGCTTGAATCCTCCTACTAGTCTGGAATTCATTCAAGCACCTGAAAAGAAATTATTGAGATACAAAGGAATTACCATGTGAATAGTGTTTCCACCCAGTTCTGTATATGCTGTTCTGCATTTTTATCAAGACTGCAAACATATGCCAGCGTGAGAAAGCAGGTGCTATTTTCCTCTCTCTTTTGAGCATCAGTCTTTCCCAGCAGTAAGTTCTATGTGTTAATGGCCACAATAAGGCACTCTAAAATCAGATTTTTATTGTTTTTTTAAGTCCTGGGATTTTGACCAAAATTTAATAAAGGGGCAGAACATTTAAATTAGAAGACACAGAAAGCAAAAGCCATATTACTTTTAGTGTTTTTAAGGGCATGTGAGGCAACTACAATGTTGAAGAAAGACTCTAAAAGGTTTCTGAACTGTTGTTTCAGTTTCTCTTCACAGACTTTTAGTTTGCACAGAATGTAGAACTGAAATGCCTTTTGAATTATATCTGACTTTCAGTAACTTATCCATATTGACTTATCTGTGTTTCAATGTCATCTGTATTATGAAAAAAAAGATTTTGTTCTTAATTTGAGTCAAAAAATAGAAAATAAAGTTTAATTGTGACTATTAAAAATTACTATTACTAATAAAACTACTATTGACTTGCAAATAATCCACTCTCTTCTATGGAATTACTCACTGAGTATTAAGTTATATAATCAAACAATACAGGACATAGTATGTCCATTGTAAAAGGTATACACTTCTACTGTAAAACTTTGAAAAATAGACCTAGGAAAGCTCCACAGAAGCCAATGATTCACTTAAATGTGAAATAGGTGTGGTCATTGCCATTAAGCTCCATTGACCCTGTCATGTTCAATACAACATTCATTCACATGCTTAATTTTTTTCTCAGAGGAATTGACATATATAAAAAATATTTTTTGAATTTTAGCACTAAATAGTACTGTGTGGTGGTTTGAAAAACCTTTTCTCTGAGGTAGTAATGGTTTTACCCCACTGATAATACTGGACCAATCAATAGTCCACATGCGCCCTACAGAAATTACATACCCACAGAAATGGAAGAGAGGTGGTGAAGATAGTTCAAAAGGTAGGTAGCCATGATCTGAGCCAGGAGGAAGCAGGGGGCCAGTGAGCCCCTCTGGGGGCCAAGGGCCCCCAGCCCCCAGCTGAGGCTACGGGAGACCCAGTATAGTGTCAAAGCTGGACCGGGTCCCGTAATCAAGAGCTGGAAGAGTTTCCTTACTGTCAGCAGCAGCAGAAGACACTGAAAGCGGCAGCAGAGCAGTCCTGAACAGAGACAGCGATGACTAAAAGCCAAAAGATAGCCAGTAGCAGCGAGACAACGTGAAACTGGCTGAAAGACACAGAGATGATCCTGCAGGAGGGAGAGCCAGCAACAAAACAGAGGAAAACTCAACAGAGCTGGTTTGGGGTAAGATTGTATCACTTTCCCAAAAACCAGAGACCTTCTGAAGAGGAGGGGTGGATTTCCAAACCCTTAGTGAGTCCTCAAATGCAGCAGCAACTAGAGAGAGAGAGAGAGAAAGGAGCTGAAAAACTCAGAGTCATCCTGAGAGCTGAACCAGGACGGAATGCGGAGGAGGTGGCCTTGCCCTCTGCTGCTGCTGCTGCTGCTACCATGCTGGTGAGCTGAGACAGAGCGGAGGAGCTCTGGGAAGACTGAACTGAAAGCTGTCTTAAATGCTCTAACGCAAGAGAAGTGAAGGTCTCCAAGGAAAATCCCCCGAAGGCTCGGGTTCAGAGTTGGAATTTCCACAAAGTAAGAACAAAAATCCTGACTGCCATACTTAAATCTGCTGCCTTGGGAAAAATGAAAGACACTAACCAGTTCCACAAAAAAATGAAATGAAGGAACTTTGGCCTGAGGAGTGACAGAAGGACTTTTCTCTTTTCTTCTTAGACTTTTATTGAAGGAAAAGAGGAATTAAATTCAATGTAAATATATATGTGTGTGTAAATAAACCTTTGTAAATATTTTCCCCTTCCCCCAATAACAAATGGTTGTGTTTTGTCTGAAAACTCTCCACATGAGGTGAAAAAGATATCAGGTCCATGCCATCACTAAACCCTCTCACAGGGGCAAACTGTGGGAGGGGGGCTTGAACTTAGAAATTAGATTCTTGGGAGTTTCAAATCACCACATACTGGAACTAAATCTGTTGATTTGGGCCTTTTAACTTTACATTATGCCATTATGATTATGATATTGAAAATGGGGGTTTGGGGTTTTAGGATTTTAAAAAATTTTAAAAAATAAAAATATAAAAAGACAGTATTCAGAACATCATGGAAGTTTCCATGGTGTTTTAATCTATGTATATAAATTAGTCTGTAGACTTCAAGAATATCACCTATAACTGGGAAGTGTTATTTTAAGATTTTCAAAAATCTGTTGGTTTGGGACACAGGTAGGAAAATTTATTTATGCACATGGACACTTTCTTCTTAAAATTGTGATACCTTCTTTACATTTAAATGATTTACCAAAGACCTGACACAAAATAACTGTTCATTATTGTTCATCACAGCTGAGTTTCTAAAGAATTTCCAAAATCCTTAGGAAGCACCCCCTTCAATCACTTTTTCTGAATGAGAAGGTATGGTTCCTTGCAGAGCCATACAATGTTTGTTGGGCTACTAAGGTATATTATCAGAAATTATAGTGTCATTTATAAAAAAAAAAAAAAGAAAAAAGAAAGAAAGGAAGGAAGACAAAGAGTGCATTATTGATTCAGAATTAGAATTTGTTGTAAAACCAGTACTAGAACTTTAGAATTTTGGCAATACACTGCTATACCCAGTTCTGTAGCTCATTATTTTCTACACAAAGTCACCTTAAAACCTCTCATATGCTTTTAATACATCACTTGGCATTAGGCAATTACTACTTCCTCTTCATTTTTCAACCTCTTAAGTCTTTGAGCTCTCAAAACTACAGTGTTCTGACAATTTTTATAAAACCACAGGGAATGTAAACCATTTTTTGCTTACCAGGTCATAAGCATTTATTTAAAAAGTGGTTTCACTACAATTTCTTCTACTTTAAAATCTTCTAAATTAGCGATACATGCATATTTGCTGCAAATTCAGTTACTCACACAAAATTCACTCTATGTTTTAGGGAAGAAAGAGTTATATACATGGGAGAACAATAGGGAAACAATTGTGGGGTTTTTAGCTTTGTTTCATTCTGTAAATAAAATTCAGAACATATAAAAATGGAAACAATATTAGAAATAATGAAGTCTGCAGATACTTACCTGTATATAGTATCTGTGACGCATAACGTGCACTTTCGTTTTTGATGTCGGTGTAGGCATTTTGAAGTTCTTTCTCTTTCTATTTCTTGCCAGAGAAATAACAAAGTTCACAAGACAAAAAAGGAATGTCTGCACTAAAAATTGTTTATTATTACTGTTTAGATGAAAAAGTCAAAGACATTACTGACACTGATATTTTGTATAACTGTTCAAAATGGAATATTGAAGGTCTTGTCAGAGGAAAGGTACACCATCAATGAAGCACTGGCAATGTATCAAGAGGAACAATTGATGAAAAACCTGTTAAAACTTTTTGATTTCCAAAACTTTACTTCATAGAGCTTCAGATTAAATTTTGGTACTTGATATTCATTAATTCCTGTTGAAATAGAATTCAGCACTAACCCTATCTGTTATTGACATTTTTTCCTCAAAAAATGACCACTAACTTTGGCTGATCTTTATTTCATGTACTGTTACATATGGCTGAATTTAACACTGTAACTGCTTTTTTACTAATCCTATTGACTGAATATTGCCAGGTAACAAATTCTACATTCTTTAATATGATGATATTTTAGAGGAAAATATGATCCAGAAGACGATCTTGGCACAATAAAATCTTTTGACAGACCCTTCAAGGCATGGAAAAAGTCCAGGCAACTGCTACAGTTCAGAATGCAAGAGACTGCAGGCATTGTGTGGGATGATGACAAAAAAATCAAGACCAAAAGCAGATGATGCATTTGAGATGAAATTTTTTCAAGTAAGAGCTAAATACTGGCAAAAGGTTGAGATTCCTAAACATAATCATATTACACACTTCCAGATCAAAGAATATTGTTCCAGTGGTTGCAAAGAATTCAACATTTGCATTAGGGAATATTTGCAATTTAAGTGAAACCTTGCTGTTTTAATACTTCAGTAATGTAAAAGTTTTTCAAGCAAATAAACACAAAAGAAATACAGTACATTGATTATTTATATAATACTTTTATATTAGAAAGATGTTTCTCAACATAGACATCAAAAGAAAATATCACTAGTTACATTTAATCATTCTTTCAGACTCTTCCTAGAGAAAAATATTATAGTCACAGTTCATTTCAGGTATGTTTTCTTAATACCAACTTGTAAAATCTCTCAGTTTGAAGCAGCATTTAAGGAAGATATGCTCCATCTACTTTGCATACATACATAAAGAGAAAAGCAAATTGCATCAGAAGTATAAATAGCAAAAAATTATAATATCAATAATTTTAATGGATTTAGAAATCACAGAATGGTTTCATTTGTATTTTTTATTTCTTAGGACATATGATAATGTTCGTAAGTTGGAAATTGAAGACATATATTGGAACATCAGGTAATTCTTTGGTATCACTCTCAATCATAACCTAAATCCTCTTTAAAAACATACCAAGCATCTTGTTAAAAGTAACCATGATCTTCCCTTATAATAACTGTTTGAGCAAAGACTTTAATTTCTAGAACATTTAGATAACTCCTTCTAATAAATTCTTTTCCTTACAGTGAGGGATTTTATGATGAGAAATAAGATATTTGTGATGAAAACAACTAAATGCAGAACTTATGAATTTACTTCTCTCTTTGCACTGTTGATGCTTGCATTTTATTGAATATTAATAGTTCAGAATATGAGTTACAATTTGTGAGTTCTTCATCTATCAGTGTCCAATTCAAGAATTATCTCCTTTAAAAATATTGGTCCATGGAGGTAGGTGAAGTCAACAGAAACTGTAGTTGAATATTCAAAGTGCACTCAAATAATAAGCACTCTAAAAAAAGCCAGTCCCAAATCAACCTAGCAAAAAAACTCTCTATGCGAAAGTTTTTGTGAGATTAGTGTAGATTCTTCTGATTTTAAGATCTTCTACTATTCTGTTCCAATTTAAAACATGATAGCAAACTTCTTTGAGTTGTATAGGGTTTTCAAAGGCAAGCTAATTTGGGGAAAATATTCTAAGGTAAATGTCCGTAGAAAGCCCACATGTAAGTAAGTAAATATTTCTTTGAAAAATCATTTCCATCACGTTAGGTGATGACCAAGGGCTACACGTTGTACCAAAGGGAAAGGAAAATGAAAGATACAAATTAATTTCTGATTTAGTATTATTTATCCTGTCCACAGCATGAGTTACAGAATATAAAGAAAACACTGCCTATAAATCAAGGAATCATAGAATATCCTGAGTAGGAAGGGATCGACAGGTTTCATCAAGTCCAAATCCTGGCCCAGCCCAAGACAACCCCAGTGAAAGGGGTTGTCAAATCAGCATTGAACTCTAAAGGTAACCTCATCTTTCACCATCTGAATTTTACACTTTAAAAACCTATGTCTTCTGTGTGAGGGGAGAGACTCTAATACCTCTATATGCTGTGCACTTTTAATAATTTATTTAAGAGATGCTTTCTGTACAGATTCAGAAGATGAGCACACTGTGAGCATTCTTTCTTCTCTGCAGAGAGAGTTTCAGTCCCAAGTCTACAGCTCTTCTTTCTCTGTCCTTACCAGCCATCACAGAACTGAAAGTAATCTGTGCAAGAAGGCTCCAGTAGCAGGTATCTCCCGTTTGAAAAAAAAGAGAGTTCGACATTTAGTATTGCTGTTAGTTGCCAGTTCTTCTCTGGTTCAATCCAGTTAAGGACTGGCTCTCAGTTGAGGTAGTTTATTTAATCACAATTTAAGCCTTAAAACAAGGATCTGTAATACAAGCAGAACTTCCAGAGGAAGCTAACTAAGACAGTCTAATTAACCCACGTGGAAAAGATAATGCTCTAATTGAAACTGTATTAGAGCTATATTGTGTGGCAATTTACTGTGATCCATCTTAATTTTTTCCAATTCACTTGGCAGTGACCAAATTCTGGCTTCTAGAATTCTCAGGCATTTTAATTAAAATATATAAATATGGAAGTTGAAATACAGATTTCTCCATGACAAATGATGTTCAATTTTTATTTTTATGCTGTATATGTGTCAAAAAATATGGTTTCAGTATTCCAAGGTACTTTTATTTCTGTAATGTAAAAAACATATGATCTATTCTAGGGAAAATAATTCCCATTATTTTCCATGACTGTGACTGTACATTAACTTCACTTAATGTATGTTAACTAGAGATATATGTCAGCCTTGCTTTGCCTACTTAAACATTGTGTTGAAAGGCTACAGATTCCAAGCTTTCTCCATTGAACAGAAAAGCAGCCAGAGTTCTCATCTGGTTCATTACATGACTCTTTAACAAAATGTTGTTTCAAACAATACCACAAGATGATCATTTCATTATTCAATGCAATTAAATGCCCTATAAAAAAATAACGTTTTCTAGAACTTCAAGAAACCACACTTTATTTTTAGTTCTATACTCTGCATGGCAAATTATGTTTTAGCCTCTAACAATTTTATTCACTTAATAGGATCTCCAACCACACAGTAACCGTAGGTCGCCCTGCTTGACAAGCGCTTTGGACCAGACGATCATCAGAGGTCTCTTCTGATCTCAACAATTCTCTGATTCTGCAGTACATACCAAGGCATTTGAAAGTCATCCAGCTAATATGGAAGCAGTATCAGGTTCTTCTGTTACCTGTTCCTTGATTTTGACTCTCTACCTTCACTATTAGAATTGTTATAAAATGAGGTTCTTATTTCATTCTCCCTTCTACATCCACTTATTTACCCTTGTCTGGGTTCACTATCTGAACTCAGAGAGCTGGGATTTGAGCAGAGCTTCTCGGGTGCCAGATGCTACTTTTCTTTGATACAATGTTCTTTGGATAAATGGTTTAGGAATTCTCTTATGGGCAGGAGCGTCCAACTGCCTGCCTATTCCAAAACACAGTTACATTTTTGGATATTTTTCATATCAATATTGTTACAAAGCTTGAAAGAACTGGTGAAAAAGCATAGCATTCATTATTTTAATATGAAGTTAAGGCTGTAATTAGAATTAAAGGCATAGTATGTTCATTTTCATAAGAGGTGTGCAGGAAAAGGACTGGAGGTATAAATTGGATAACGTTATGTTCACAATCTAGCAGAAGTTATAACAGTAATTAAATGATAGGGTGATATGCAATTGCTACTCCCTGGATGAAACGCAGTTGCTACTCCCATGGAAGGAATGAGGTCAACATGCCTGACCACAATGCCACATGCAATACATGCTAAGGAGGATGAAGTTGAGGGTAGAGCAGAGTGGAGACATCACAGCCAATCTCTCTCAAAACCCTTGCAGAGGAGGGAGCTCAGTGATACCTTGTAGCTAATAAGGTCCATAGCAGCTTTCAACCAAGGGAGAAGAAAGATTTCTTAATCCTGAACCAGCAAGCATAGCAAGGTCACAGATTACACTTCCATCCCAAAGGTTACATCAGATAACCAATGTTACCCATCTCCAAGGTATGATCACCTGCCACTGAACATGATGTATGACCAAATTCACTTAAGCTCAACCTAAACATAAAAATAGTATAAAAGTAAGTCCAAAAGAGGGAGAAGTTAGAGAAGATTCCATAGCAATTCCTGGGATCACTCGATGAGCTGAAGCTGTTTTCTCTCCCGTAAAGATGCCTCATGGGTAAGAACAGTACTCTATGTGTGCTGATTTACTATCTTGAGCTAGACTTTGTTAGGGATTAGAGCTTATCCGTTGTGGTGGGTTGACCTTGGCTGGACCAGGTGCCCATCCAGCTGCTATATCACTCCCCTTCCCAGCTGGATGGAGGGAGAGTAAGGTGGAAAAACAACTTGTGGGTTGGGATACAACAGTTTATTAAAACAGAAACAAAGGTGAAGCTTGTGTACACAAAAGCTAAGTGAAAGATAGCAGGGTTTATTCTCTACTTCCCATGAGCTGAGATGGTCGACCACTCCCGAGCAGCAGGGCTTCAGCACGCGTGATGGTTTCTCAGCAGGCAGCCATTGGAGACAGTGAATGCCTGCCTACCTGCTCCTTGCCTTAGCTTTTCTATCTGAGCTGACATCATATGGTATGGAATATCCCTTTGGTCAGTTTGGGTCAGCTGGCCCACTTGTGCCCCTCCCAGGATCTTGCCCTCAACTCAGGAGGGAATGTTACCGTGCTGATGCTGTGCTCAGCAGTAGCCAAAACAGTGGTGTGTTATCAACACCCTTCTAGCTACCAATGCAAAGCACAGTGTTGTGAGGGCTACTATGGGAAATAAACTCCAGCTCAGCCAAACCCAATACACCTGTATATTGCTTTGAATACGATTTTGCAACCAGATACTATCACTGGTAGTCTTCAAACCTTAACTTGTCACAATTTTCTATTATATTAATAAAGAGTATTAATCCATAAGCTGTTAAATGTGTCCTTCAAGGGCACTGACAGTTGCTGGCAGAGGATAACATACTCACCTGTGGAGACCCAGAAGGGAGTCTCTTTCATGCTGTTGGTGTGTGTCCCTGAATCTCTTTTCGACAACAGACCAATTAAAGGTGTGGAAAATATATGTGATGAGAGGAAATATTGACATTAATATTGATACTATCTAACACTAGTGCAATGTTGTTAGAAAAATAAAAAATTTCAAACACCAGTATCATCTTCTTTTCCCAACGCATTTTAAGTTAAGACTTCCTTTCCTTCTTCTTTCCCTCCCTCCAGATGACTTTGACTGGTTAGCTACTAGGTGAAAGTTAGTCTGTTGGTTGTTTCTTTGCACTGGGTCCCCATATTTCTGACTGGAGCATCCTTTCAAGTTATTGGTTGTGTTCCTCACAAATGTACAGAGAGGATAGTATGCGTAATTGTCCATGCCTGTAAGCTCCTTGCATTTCCCTGTTCTGTCTCCCTCTTACCCTCCCAACACAGAGTTTCCAAAATACCGCTGTGTATCCTAAGTGACTCCACCTGAAAAAATAGCACAATAATTCACAGGATTTTTTACTTATTTCAGAATTATTTTTTTTGGTGAAACTTTACCCAGGATCATGTATGCTTTCAGACGTATTAGGCAGAGAAGTCCACTAAAGTAAAATTTACTCATTGCAATCTACTCCAAGTGACTTCATAGAAAATATTCAGTGGTTTCTTGATTTTTTCCTTTTTCCTCCTATTTCTCCAGCTCTTAGTTTCTTGCATGTGTCCTTTTGTTCCTCACGCTTGAAACATTCTCCATCAGACTCCCTGAATCCCCAACTGTTTTACAAAATCCATTGCCTATCAAAAGTACTGACAAACTGCACTCTCAAAATTTGATATAAATACCATAGTCCTGTAAAGCTACAAGAAATACCCTATTTTTTACAATTAATATATCTTTAAGTGAAGAGTTAGGAAAGATTTTTTTAGGAAATGGAATAATATGCTTCAAAACTACACTCCCTGTTCTAAAATTAGAGCAAGATACCTGCCTCCTTCCACTCGTCCTTCTCTTAAAATTCTTTCTATTTTCCTTATCTACATGATAAAATTAATTTAGAAAGTTGTGGCATAAAGAAAATAATTTAAATCATACTACTTCAGTTTGTTGTGTTGTTTTTTTCTATGTTTAGTTTTTTTCCTCCTCGTTCAAACTAAATGATCATATTTAATGGAAGAACATGACATGTGAAAAAGTCCTATTTATTTATAAATCCTGTTTATTCAATGGAATATGAGATAATTCCCTAAGTGGACTTGATAAATACTTGTATTGAGGAAACTTTCAAAATTTTAGGAAATCTGATTTAAATGACCATTTCTAAGTGTAGCTGTGTATTAAAATGTCTTCTTGTACCATCTTGTGAAAATAGAATTTTGATCGAAAACACACATGGTATTTCGATCTTTATGATGCCATTTTTGTCTGCTTATAGAGGAAGAGTACATAAGATTTACCTGTACTGTTGCATGTGTCAAACCCATGAGTTTTGTTCCTCCCCAGTGAGCCTCTGCATTTAGAGATTTCAACATGTCTTATTGTTATATGTGAAGCACAAAGCAGAGAGTGGGATTTGTAAACTGGTGAATAGATTTGTGACCAGAACTTTGCACATTGCTTGCAAGCCTTCTGTCAAAACCTGTAGTGCAGACGTGCTCTCACAATAATGTGGTGGAATAGCTGTTTTGCTGTGTGAAAACATAGGTTTGATCAAGCTGCTAGTTCTATGGGAGTACATTTTAGATCCAACAATAAAATCTAGGTACAGGTCTCTAAACTTGTTTGAAACTCATCAGACCACTCCTTTAATCTGTTGAAATTCACACTTCACACCCATAAGGGGGTTTGTGTTTAGAAAAGGTCTTCATATTCACCTTCTCTACTGTTTCCTAATGAAAACAATTTTCTTAGGTGGTAAGTCAACTTTGGGTTTGTACAATGACAGTTTTCTATACTAAGTATACATCCATGTGAATGTATTTCTTTGGAAGTGTTAACAGATAAATTTATTCCCAGTGAATGACTTTTCTTTGTTTTCTATTTTAAAGATACATAAAATTCACTGAAAGTAGAGTCAACAATAGTGTACACTGAAGCCTGTGTTTATCCAAAGAAATCATATAGAAGTCAAGATAGTTGCCACCATTAAAGACAGTTCTTCAAAAAACTTCTATATGAAGAGTATCAGACAGAGGAAACTTTGTGTAAAATTTGTTTTACTATGTTGTTAATGACACCTGAGGGAGGGTAGAAAAGTACTTCTTTACTCATTTAGTCTGCGGTGCAGAAAATTATCTAATCACTGAGCACTAGCAGAGCCTGAAATGTCAGTTTCCCCAATAAGGTAACTGAGAACAATCTATCCAAAAAAGTACCAGTTTGATATGTATTTCTAAAAATACTTTTTAAAATATCATATAGAAAATTCTATGCTAAGAGTTGGACAAAAGAAATAAAGTATAAGGCTGTTAAGCATTTAGGATATTTTATAAAGGGTTACTTCTCAAGCATGCCTGAACCTTCAACTTCCATGCATTTTTTGATTTTCAGTGGTCTTATATTTGGTTTTACTACACGTAGCATATTTCCTGTAGTTGTTATCAGGTTTAATTGGGTCCAGTACTTGCAAGATGCCCGTTAGGAGGTGTGGCCAGTGACAAGCGGAATGACCTAATGTTACTTTTTTTAACCACATGCATAGCCTTAGTGAATGGAGCAGAGGGTTACACCCCAATAGAGGTTCTGGTTAGATTTAATTTCTTAGAACTAATTCCTGTTTTCCTTTGAATCTGGAAAAATCCGTTCACTGTGAAATAGCATTTGCAAGTGTTTTGGTGCTTTACACCATTTGAAATGTTTACATGTGGGGTCATGAGCGAGTTAATACAGGGTGCTTGTTGCGTAATGGTCGTGGTGTACACTGGGAGTTGAAGTTCTGATGGAAGCCCGCAAAAAGATGACCAACTAGAAGTGTCCCGGGAAGAAGCTTTAAAATGATTGGACAGGACTGTGATGCCCCCCACCATGTTTTCTTACTGCACTTTTTTCGAATATAAAAATTTGTTCAGCCCTTAATAAAGGATTTTCCATTTTCCATCATCCCAGAAGGGTCTTGTTTATATTCACTGCCACAGATGACGCCTAAATAGGGACAATTCAAAAGGGATATCAGAAACCAAGTGTTTAGAATCTCTCGGGATATCTGACCTGTGGTAGCCTCTGGCCCATGAAAAGGACAAAGGGAGCTCTGAAAGCATAAGGAACCATGGACTACAGCACCTTGAGTCCGAGACAATATAAAACTACAAAGTATAACAGAAGAAGACAAGCAGATTTGGCTGAAGAGATAAGTAATAGGAAATAAAGTGTCAGGACGGAGATGGGGGAGAATATATCCCATGAACAAGAGCAAACAGTTGAGAACTTACGTTATCTGTTAAACAGACAACAAAGAGATGTTTCAAAAGCAAGAATTATGGCAATTTCAGCTGGATTTATAAGTATGTGCCAAGTTTCCCAGGAACTGGGACTACACAAGTAAACGAATGGTAGAAAATCAGATTAAGGCTTCTTGATGAAGTGGGACTTGGGGACTTGGAAGCCTTTAACCACCTAGCTGTTTGCAAAGAGATCATCACTGCTCTGAAAGCAATACAAGTGCGATTGGTACCTTGGGGATCACGAATTCTGCTCCCTCTGCTCGTCCTGAGGCTCCTCCAGTGTCGAAGGGTGAACGTCCCAGGGTGGGGGGCTACCAGGGTGGGGGGAGGAAGGGGAGTGAGAGGGAGGCTGTGTGTCAGTGTCCTTTGCCGAGGGGTGGCAGCAGGGCTGCCGCTGTCTAGTGTTCAGCATGTACCCGCAGATGAGCTGCCGTCCCATGCCTGTTATGTGTCTGTGGACAAGCCACTATTATGCGTTCGTCCCAGGAAGGGAGACAGGCCACTGCCATCTTGTGCGTGTCATCATGGGAGGGACAGGGAGCCCAAATGTCGATCTCACTGCGTAACAGCCGCGGAAGCTTGGCTTCCGCTTCCGCTGTCCTGTTCTATGCCCCAGTCTGAGAGTTATGAGGATTATGAGGAATTGGTAGGTGAGGATTGCACCGAGGATAATGAGAAGGATTTGGATGTTTCTCCCCCTGCAGAGCAGCAGTGGTCACATAGTGATATGGGGACAATTGGGTGGGCGAAATGCTGGGAGGAGGTGTTGAGTGCAGGCAATTGGAAGGTGGTTGACACCTGCCCAGTAATCTGTCGCCCCTGGCAGTCCCCTCAATATCAGATTTTGCCATATGAAGTAATTAAAGATATTCAGCAAATAGGTAAGGAAAGTGGAATTTCATCTCCCCATGTTCTTACATTCATGGAGAATTTGAGTATTTCTTATACTTTTACACCTCATGATTGGCGTGCACTTTTTAAGATGGTTTTATTGACAACTCAGTTTAGTGTGGCTTACAGATTTTAAAGAAAATTGCAAGGTTTACGTTGTTGAAAACTCACAAGCAGGAGTGATTTATGCACACTTAGCAGGGGAGGAAGCTTATGCAATCTCGAGGACCCAAGTAAATTACTCAGGAGACTTACGAGCTTATTGCGAAGTTTGTAGTGTGAGTGCTTAGAAAACTTACTAGTGTCCCAGGACTGCATCTGCTGCCCCAGCAGCACGCATGTCCCATCTCTGGCTCTGCTTCACCATATAGGAAGAAATGGAGTAAGTGGCAGAGCCAAGCCCTGCACCACCCTGGCACAGCACTCCCGTGAAGCCCTGTGCCACCACAGACACAAAAGAAAGCATAGGGAACAAGAGCTGCCTCTCTCCTGTCTCCAGCTGCCACAGCTCCTGCAGCTTGGAGCAGGAGTGCAGCGCTACCAGCTTTAACAGTGACCTGGGTTCCCTGCCCAGCATGCTGCAGGACTCAGCGCCCCCAGTCTGGACAGCAATAGCAGCTGGAAAGCTGATGGCCCAGAGGAAGATCCTCCCCATCCTTGCCAAGAAAGGGACTTCCCCGCAAGGCTGAGCCCTGCTTCAACCCTTCCCACAACTCCGTGAAAGGCCCAATGGTCTTTGCTGGTAACAAGTGACTTACTACCACATGAATCAACCCAGCAAGTGACCCCAGCCAGGAGCAATGCTGACAGCAAGGCCCGGCTGGACCAACTGCAGTTTCAGGAGGAGTGGAGTTCAGCACCTCTTCTTCCAAGGCATAGTACCCAACAGGGAAACACAGTAGAAACCTGGGCTCATCCCCAGAGGGAAGCTGAGCATGGTGCACACCACCATGGAGGAGAACTTCCTGGAGGGCACCTTGCATCTCCTGAATGAGTTTGTCTCCTGTCAGCACTGTCCCCCCAAAGATATCATCTCCCACCTGACCAGACAGGTCCTGTTGAATGCCTATGAAGAGGAGATCTTGAAGGACACATGCTGCTGATGAAGATCCAAATGCTCCATCCAACCAGCGCTACCACAGTGGGACGGAACTGGACGCTGACAAAATTCATCATGGAAGACCAGGAGAATCCCCCCAACCGGCTCCTCTTCCTGCCCTACATGGCACAGACCCTGGAGGATGACTTGCAGAAGAATCTGAGGTTGCACCTGCTGCAGAAGTCGATTGCCAAGAAAGTGCTTTCATGTGATATGTGCTTCAACAATGTCAAGGAAGTGGTCAAATGGTTGGTCTTAGCTAGTATGCCAGTCCCAGGAGCAGCCACAAGAAACTCCCTCCTCCTCAGCAGAAGCCAGGGCTGAGCACAGCTCATCTACACCAAGTCTGGCCAGCATACAGGCTCCGGCAGCTTTCTTTGCCCAAAAGGTTGTGCTCCTGCTCCAGTGGATGTTGTCTATCACAGTGGAAGTGGACAGATCTCCCACCTGGAGCTCCCGGAAGATTGCAGATGAGATATTTATACTGAATATCCCCCTGAGGAGCCAAAGGGAAGCTTTATTAAACACCATAGAGAGCCAGCTCCTGAGCTGCAGACTGCTAGAGCTGTTGTTCCAGCACAGTTGTGATGTCCCCTCAACCTTATCCACGTCTCTGAAGAAGACTCTGTATTTCCTGAGTCACTGTTCTGTGCTGCTGCATTTTGAGGATGAAACAGCAACATGGCAAGGGTGGGATGAGATGCTGCAGTACTTGAGTTTGCTGATGATGAGTTACCAAAGTGTAATACAGGAGCACCTGTTGAGGTCCCTCAGTGACCAGATGGACTTAATGGTTCAGAAAGCCAAGCCCAGGCTCCAGGAGAGTGACATCACCAACAACCTGGATGTTCAGGTGAAGATGGAGGACTTCATCAGCCAAATGCAGGAGGTCTTGGGTAGCCTTTTCCTCCACAAATCCAGGAGAAATTGTTCCTGCTGCAAGAGTTGTTCTCTATTGTCTCTACTGCCTGATGGACACAACCACTGCAGCAAGGGGGTATGCGTGTGTGTCCACAGGTACCTGGCTGCAGTGGGTTCCCTCTCGGTGTGTGAGGCACTACATGGCCTTATCATCAGGCCACACAGACATATCAATTGATACACTAGAGATCACCTCTTCATCAAGTCAGATGAGATATTTATTAGACACGCCAATTGACATACTGAAGACCAAAGAGATAGGACACGAAGCATTGCTGTTAAATCTTTTTTTTATTGTTAAAATGCACAAGGATGTGGTTTTTGAGATTGTGTGTGTGATGGTTTGAATGGGCAGCTGCCAGATGTGTGTGGATGTGTCTGTATGTTTGAGTTAATAAGAATGTGAATTTTTTTGACTTGTTTTCTTAAAGGCTTAACGTGCTCAATTTTAGTTATATACATAACCCTCAAATTTAAGATAAATTTAGAAACCCTGATTTCCTTAGATCTAATATTATAAATCTTGGCTTCCTCAAATTTGACATTATAATCCTTGTTTTTTTATAAGGATAGGTGGTTTTAATAAAGACTTTAAAGACAAGTTCTCAGTTTAATAAGTGCTCATAATAAGGCTGTTTTAAAGTTTAAATGCTAAGTTGTATTGGTTTGTATGGTTTCAGTTTTGTCTTAATTAATAAAAATGGGGGATGTGTGGGATTATGAGCGAGTTAATACAGGATGCTTGTTGCATAATGGTCGCGGTGTATGCTGGGAGTTGAAGTTCTGATGGAAGCTCACGGAAAGATGACCAGTTATAAGTTTCCCAGGAAAAAGCTTTAAAGTGGCTGGACAGGACTGCAATGGCCCCCCATGTTTTGTTACTGTGCCTTTTTCAAATATAAAAACTTGTTCAGCCCTTAATAAAGGATTCTCCATTTTCCATCATCCCAGGAGGGTCTTGTTTATATTCACTGCCACATTTACAAAAGTTTGTCCTGCCAGTTTTAACTCTCTCTGCTTGTGCACCTTCTAAACACCAACACTTCTGCTTCTGTCAACTCCAGTAGAACCTGGTGGCAAGAACTGCTAGTAAAATCTGCACATTGCCTCACCCTTTTAGCAAGAGAGCTAAACCATGAACCAAAGGAAATTCTGTTGTCAGATTCTTCATTCAGTTGTCATGGGCTTACTCAGATTCTCTTTTGCTGCCACAGATCATAAAGTAAAATTCATGACACACTGACAAAGTACCAGAATTGGATGCTATGTTTTTCATCAGGATATAATTTTGCATTAGTCTATTATACTTAATTAGTCATGTAACAATTTAGAATTACTAAATGCTACTGATGAGATGAAGCAAGAGGGTGAAGTTTGTATGGACTCAAACTTTCCTTATAGAAATAAGACTTTTATTTGAAAGTCCACAGCATTAACACATACATAGCTTATCTTTCATTTTCTTATTGATACACAAATCACTTCTTTATTCATCATTTTACTTCATACAACATTGCTAGAATAAAAGAATTCAATGCTTCAGACAACCAAACAAAAATCTGCACTAACTTCCAAATACTGCTGTACTAGGAAGGGTTCGGACCATACTGAAATCTTGAAACCATGACACCATGGCAAGCTCAACAGAACTGAAATTTATTACCAAGAGGTGGCCAACAAAATGAACAAACTCAAAAGGGAAGAAGGGGGAGAGAAATAAGCCCCCAGCACAACCTCCCCAGTTACCCAGCTGTTGCCCATAAAATTATCTTACAGACCTAGCATGCCTATAACTACCAATAGCAGAAGCTGCATCCTTGGAAAGTCAGTAAGTTCACAAATTGGTGGGTGTCCCCACCAAAAGGCAACATTGTCCTTGAGGTGAAGCTTGCTACCCTCCAAGAAAGCACTGTCTTTTTATACAATTAACTGAGTGACCTCAACCTAGGCCGGCGTGGCCAGCACCGCCCAGCCTGAGGCCCTCCGTCCCACCCTCTAGGTTATGTAAGTGTATCTCTTCTGGAGACGTGTGGCTTTCCATGTGCCTGTGTACTGTACTCAGGAGGGTCTTTTTTAATTGAGTCTGGGGGTGTTATTTCATCATCTCCTTTTCAGTCTCTCCTTCAAATGTACTTGGAGAACAATTAGCCAATCACAGAACATCAATTAAATATAGTTTATACAAAAACTCCCTTCAAGGACAAAGTTCCTGTTTTATCAATGCTTGTTTTCTCATAACTTGGCAGGGAAAGAACAAAACTTTTGCAGGTGGCTGGGCCAAACACAGACCAAAAGTATCAGCGTAATTAAACCCTGATAAATCTGCACATAACTGCATAGTCTAGACTGAAAACTTAACATTTCTATAAAACTATTCCCAGTAGATGGTCATCCATACAAACGTGAATATGACACTGAGAGGTGTCCATTTGCAATGAATTAAGGAGCAATATATTTAGCATATCTTTGTCATAAAGTTTCAGTGGGCCACAAGATATTTGTCCTTAAACCTGTTCTTAGCTACTAAGCAGACTAATCAGAGAACTGTGGTAAACACTAAGTCAGAATTTATTAGCTTTAATGAGGATTAAAACAATGCAAACTTTAAGTGCTGAAAGCAGAGTGAAAATTTCAATAGGACTCTTTGTTCCTTAGTAGCCTGAATATTAAGTTTAAAATTACCTGGGCACCATGTAATTAAATCACCATGTGTAATTAAAGCACCATGTGTTAAATCTAAAGAAAAATAAAGGTTTGAGAAATATACAACATGTACATTAAAAGTGTGACCTGGCAAGAGAAAGTAGCAGATAAAGGTAAAATAGTAAAATATCTTTTAGTTTACCAGAAAAACAACAATGACAGATTTGCTCTAATTAACAAAACGCATTGTCCAACAAAGCTTCCTTTTTCTTTCAAATTATCACTATAAAGGAACTAGATAGGTTTTCAGGCCTCTTCTGTTTCTTTTTTCCTTAAAGGAAAGTGCAATTTTTCTTTCTCTAGTGAGGACAGCTTAAGACAATGTTTCAAAAGACTCATGCTGTTGCTAGTATCAGCATTTGAAAAAATGGTAAGTGTAATAATCATCATTAATTAAAAAAAAATAAAAATTGGTGGTCTAATGAAAGAATCCAGAGTTTGAATAAAGGAGCGAATGAGGTGAAAGAGAAAGCAAAAAATCTAAACACTAAAACATGTTTATATTTTTAATATAAATACCTATGATAATTTTTAGGGAAATACTGATAATCAGTAAAACTTGATATGGACTACTAGCCATTTATACTTTGAGATCTTTAACACAAAAGTTACTGCTGTGGTATACCATTAAAAATTACAGGACCAGCTAGAAAAAGGCGTGGTGCTCTTTTCATACACTAGAGGAAATATTAAGCACATGGGAAAACTATGCATGATGGTTAGAGGGAATATTATTACACTTTGTTTTGCAGTTTTCTATTTATGTTTTCTTGGGCATGTTTGTAGGCAGGAACTCAAAAAAGTCTAAACTTTTCTTTCTTCATCTTACTCAGTCAATCATGTGGCATGTACTGCTCTGAGAATATTTGCACTAAACAACTGTAAGTACAAAGTATGGAGTGATGGATAGCACTATCTTCCTGTGGAAAATTGTTTTTTTTAAAAATCAGGAAATTCTAAACACACTTCCCTCATGCTATCAAATCACAGAACAACTAGATTAATTTGGAGTTGCAGCAATATCAGAGCAGATACTAATTTTGCATTGAAAATAAATAAATAAATCCTACAAAGGTTTGACACTTTTCCACCTCCTGAAATAATGTATTATTAAAAACAAATTATGGTGTGTCAAAATACATCGTACTATGAAGTGATGTGAATGTAAAGCAGATATAAATCCTAGACTTTGGGAAATAAATTTAGGATGTGCTCTGTAGCTTCATGTCATGAAATGAAGTCACAAAACTATTTTAGAGTGTATTACTGGAAGTAGCTTTATTTCCCTCCAGGATAATTTAAATTCTTAGTTGAGACAAACTTGCTCAGGAAAGAATTCTGATCCAGATCCTATTGAATCATCATATCAGGACCTTTAGTATAAGAGGATGATGAACAGAAAAGATATTATAAATATAGAAGTGATATCTTTAGTAACCAACTCAGATAGATGCTTTACAAAAACAAATATCAATATATAGTCCTTGTACATACGTTCTTAAAAATTATTTTACAATCCAAGACTGATGTAGAATAGGACCAGACCAGAGGAGCAAAGAGACTTACCTAAAGTTGTACAACAGCTAAAGGTTAGTAGAAGAAATAAGACCATTCCATCTACAACATGATCCAACCTTGCATGTATTCTTTGTAGTGACACTTCAAATATCACCTAGTCCGCTTAGTGAGTGACGCTAGCGAAGAATACAGATGAGCAGTACTTTAATATTGCAAAGTAAAATATACCCTGCACAAAGATCCAATAGCTGCAGGAAAGTTTTGTCTACACAAAGCTGTTCCAAAGAAAGCAATGGCACTCCACACTCACATCACATGTTCCATAACTCAATGTATAAGATGTAGTATTTGCCAAATTCATGTCATCTCAGATAACTTCGTGCTTTTTTAACATTTCTATAGGCAGTAGAATCACAAGGGAAGGAAGGAAAATTATGATCTCAATATAAGAACAGAGAGAGAGTACACAGGTTTCTCCTTAGATATAATAGAGATTTCTCATAGATCTGACCAAGGAGAATTTGTTACCATAGCAGATTTCTGCTTGACAGAAAAACATCTTTCCATTGAAACTACTCTCCAGTCAGCATTTAATGTTTCCTCCACAACCTGGTAGTCATTTCAGTTTGACAACTATACAAGGCATTTTTCATATCAGAAATATTTTTGTTTTCCCTTCCAAAGTTGGAGTTTTTTGGTGTTTGGTTTTTGGTCTTTTTTTCTTTACCTAGACTTAGAATTTTGAACTTCTCAGGTTCTGTCTAACTTGACAACAAATCCACCACCACTGACTACATCTTATTAATTTTAGTGGTGTTGATTTTAAATCAGTTGTGAATATGACAGAAAAATAGTTAGTCTGTAAGGGGAAATCTTCTGGCACATTCTGCATTGCAACTGCTTCCTGACCTACCAACTGGAAATTTGCCTAGTGTTTGCCTGTAATACAATAGTGTCAGAAAACCTTTGCAGCCCTGAAAAAAGTTTCCCCACTTGAACACCATTCTGAGGGATAACTCCAGATGGATTAATTAACCAGCACTGATATTGCAATATGAACATCACTGATATCCCTCTATTTTCTTTAACAATTACTTGGGTCTTCAATCATTTGCAAGGATGATAATTCAATGGAGCCTTGGCCAAGTATGTCCCTAACCTACGATACATATGGCAGACATTAAAGTGTAAGTCTCCCTTAAGGACACAGATTTCAGACTAATGATTTTGTCTAATCCACAATTATACTAAAACTGTTAGCTCTTTGGAGAAGAAATTGTCTTTTCAATCATATGGCAATATTTTGGCTAGAATATCTGTCCCCTGCTCAGACAAAAGGGCCATGCAAACTAGTATTGTGCCGCTGGTAGTGAACAGTACAGGATCCTTAGGGGACAGCTGAAGATAAGTCAGATGAAGCACACAGTCATACTTCTCCAAAATACTATCTTGTGTTTAGGCCTTTTAACAGAGTCATTTTTCATTTTTCTATAGGGAGAGTGTCAACAAAGAACATCTCTTTAAAATTCTCAGGATACACGTAATTAATACTCAGAAAATGTGATTCCAAATAGTGGAGCAACAAATTACTGTGAGCTAACAAAGCTGTATCTCCATTTTAAGCATTTACTTACTATCAGTCTAGTGAGATGGAGTCATGGGCTTATCCAACTCTATGTTAAGGTATAGCTTATATTGCACATGATATGTTTTAAATATCATTACTAGCTAGTTGATAAATTTATAAAATCTATTTTACAGGCCTCTTGAATCATGACATACATATGTTCTGGTTTTGGCCAATGACAGGTTTAATTTTTTGCAGTATCTGTGAGTGGGTGCAGCCTGGAGCCCTGTGGACATGGCCAGGTCCCCTGTTACTCTCTGTTTTTCTTATCTCATTGGTGTTTCCAGTTCTTATCTCAACCCATGATCTTTACCTTTTGTGCCTCCAATTCTCTTCTCCAGTGACCTGCGAGTGGACGAGGGCAGGAAGATGAAGTGAGTGGCATGTGGTTTTGGAATCTTGGGGAGGGGAGGCACTAAACTGGGGAATGCCATTCCTAAATCAGGACAGCTTTAATTGTCATTCTATGTGGGGCATGAAGGGTTGAGATAAAAATGGATCTGCCCAGGGCAGGTTAGAAACAAATTTTATCTAAGCATTTCTGTATTAGTTATATGGTTACAATGTTTCCGAGTCTGTTCATGCGGATGTAGTACCTGTATATGTTCCCCTATGTGCTCCTCACCATGTTCTTTTTCAGAGGAAGGCTGATCAGGATTGCTTTGTTGCTCTACTGTGTGATGTAAGTTTATGACATGATAACATCAAGGGCAATAAGGGTCATTTGGGATGTGTATTCAGTGTTGCTCTCCTGCCTTGGCCTTGGGTGCTACCTCAGGGAATTCATTAATACTCCTACCCAGCCTGTGGAGGGAACAGGGGAGGGTGCTTTTCCAAAGCCTTTCACCCCCTTTTCCTCCTTCAGGCCTGTTGCAACAGCTTTTGAGAATTTTGAATTCTCTTTGGATGTTACAGAAAGCGCAATCTTATTGTTAAGTCTGCCAGGTCTTCTTCGTGTGCTGCACACCGTGCTTAGAGTCAAGAAAGAGATTTCTAGGAAGGTCATTCAGACATCTACTCCAGGGGTAAATAAGTAGTCATGAGTGACACGGAATGTGGGAGAAAATGAGCCCATTTTGGAGGAAATTCTCAGGTTTAATGGTTTGGAAGTTCACGTCTGAATACCTACAGGATCCTGATAAAGCAACAGAATATTCACAAGAAGAAATGCTTTTGAAACTCCAGAGAGAAGTAACTTACTGTACTGTGCTGGACCCTGGCTACTATTTCTCAGACACTGCTTGCCACCAGACAGCACCCTCAGGGGGAGGAGAAGGAAAGCAGACCAACAGGCATCATGGCTACTCAATCTGCAGCTGAACCAGAGGAACAATGCGTGCCAGTAGCAGTCTTCCCTCTACAGAAGAAAAAATCCAAGACCTAATCAGTTCACATAGTGAAGGATGAAGAGGAATCAGGGCCTTCAGAACAGGAGGAGGAGGTAGGACCAGAGATACTCACCTGATCCCTATTCCTGATTGAGCTGTGAGATATGTGAAAAGATTTCAGCTGCCAGTTGAATGAGTCTCTGGTGATCTGGCAGATCCAATGCTGGGATATCACATCCCATGATGTGAAACAAGATGGTAGCGAAGCCAAGCAACTGGGATCCCTGTCCCAGGATGTGGGCATTGACAAGGGAAATGAAGAGAGGACAGAAAATCACAATTTCTGGAGGTGATTCTTATCAAGTGTGAGAAAAAAAGTATTCTCTCAAGGGTGATCTAATAGTGTGTCCAAGCAGGTGGAACATCACGAAGAAAGGTATCCACTGCCTGAGAGAATTAGCTGTGCTGGGGGTAATCTATAGGGATTCAAATAATGAGCAGTCCCCTGTAGGTCTGGATGTAAAATAAAGATCTCTGTCTGAGTTACTGTCTCATGTGAATGAAATTGACAGCATAATTCTAGAATGTATTTTAGCCTCTGTTTGATCAATTTTAAAAAAATAAAAAAGAAAACTAAATTTAATCTAGCTACATGGGGGGCTGTCAAGCAATCTACTGTCATGCAAGACCTTTGGAAACACTGCTGTAACCGGGTTTTTAAGTCCTCAACACATTGCATTTTTAGACCGCCAATAAAAAGAACAGAAAAGCCTCTTTTAGTCCTTCAGAAATTCTCAGTAAGCACTGCAAAAGGCTGGTAACAAAATTAGTCATTTTCTTGTGCTGTCTTGTAACTAAATAAAATATACTTAAAGTAGTTGCTCACTGAGAGACGGAAGTCACAATTGCTAATGATCACAGAGGAAGAAAAGACTGCACACCAAAGAGCCGTATAGTAACTTCTAAAAATTATAGATGAAGATGTGATCACATAATCTGCTTTTAGAAGGGGTTGATATTTGTTGCCTTCTTCAAAAGTGTTAAGAGTTTGTCATTAGCTCTTGGGTCATAGATTACACTTGGAGTGCCTAAGCTTAAAGAGACACTTTATTGAACATCGTCTAGCAAGCTTCATTCTTATGACAGTGTTCCTCTTGGTTGCTTTTTGTCTGGGCTGCAGAGCAATTTGTTTGGAGGGTGACACTGACTAAGTGCAAGAGAATTGTGTTTTACTGAGACTGCTAGGCCTCTGTCAACAAATCAATGAGGCTTTTTCCCTTTTTTTTCCTATGCATTTTTTTTCCTGGTATTCTTAGCTTTCCTGTTAGCATCCTGCCATTACTGGAGATTAAAAACATCTTTTTAGGTGTCTTGTGGTTGAACATTTGCTAATTTGCCAATCACATAAAGTGTTTATTAGATGGATTCTCCAGGTGTAGAGAGTGTACAATACATAACACATGTTTTCAAAAAAGTTGCTCTTTTCTGCATAGACTAAAGTATTAACATCAACAGTTATAAGGTGATAGATAAGGCCACACAAAGGAAGAAAAAAGCTCCTGATGGTTTCATGGTAAAACCTAGCACCTGAGGAGACATTCTCAGAAACTGATAAAAGGATTAAAACAAAGGAAGGAGTGATATGGAGAAAATATAACCTTTTTTCCAAACATTCTAGCTGCCAGGAATGCAGGAAGTGGACCCTTGGGCCTGTTTCATCTGTCTATCATCCCAAAAATTAGTTTATTGACTATAGCCACTCAAACTTCCTAAAGAAAAAAGTATAAAAAAAGACTGGACATAAGCAAAAAGTTGGGGAGAATTTCCATCAATGCTGTGTAGGTAACCAACGGGCTACTTTTTCTCCCTCCACCTTCTTGGGACGCTGCAGGGTGAGAGATTGCTTTATACATGCACACTAATTTTACTTTTGATTCATAGTACTTTAAAATTTGTACTTATTACTTCATTGCAAGCTGCTTTTGCTTTAGCATGTGCGCCTATGCTTTGCATTATTATTATTACTACATAGTTTAAGTGTGCTTTTTTTGCAGTTAGACCCTATTACAGACACATTGAATCCCATAAATTGTAACAGATTTGTATTAATAAATGTGTTATTTTGTAAACTGTTAGAATGAGTCCATTTTTAAGTGCTGACACTTTTGTTGATGGCGAAATAACTCACAGGAGAAACCTGCTGAGGGGTTTTTCTACTGGTATTAAGTGCAGTCCGTACATAAAAGGTATCAAATGTCCTGTCCATCTCAGCAAATCTGTTAAGTGAAGGGTCTCATTAGGTGAGACGCTAACAGACTCTTTTGGACATTAAAAAGCTTTCATGTCCTGGAGGGCACACTGATAGGCAAAAAAATATATTAATACATATGACAACGGTGTGCATACAAATAGCACAGCATTGTATTATTGTGCTAAATAGGGATGAGTCTGAGTGTGAACCTTGGTTTTGATGAAATTACGTGGAGGAAAGTTTTCTATTATTCTTTTCTAAAATATTTTAAAAACAGCAGTCTATATTTCTGGTCACAAAACTCTATAGGTTTCCAAGTTAACTGTAAATAGAAATCAACTTACAAAGAGTTTAGTTTCGTTTCTAATAAAGACACTTTACACAGTTATATTTTATATAATTGCTTCATATCAAACATCCTATCAAAAATTTTCCACACAACCTCACATTTTTATTGTTAATTTCAATCTTTTTTTTTTTCAGATTTTTTTTAGGAAGAGAGCAAATTTGTCATTTTAAATTGCTTACTTTTATTTAAATTGATTTTCAGAACTAATTATGGAGTCTAGATATAGAAAAGCAATTAAAAGCTTTTTCTTATATGTGATACATACATAGCAGACAATGTTATCCACATGTTATCCAAGGCCAGATTGGAAAAGGACTTGAGCAACCTGGTCTAGTGGGAGGTGTCCCTGTCCATAGCAGAATAGGTTGGGACTAGATGATCTTTAAGGTCCCTTCCAACCACTTAACATGCTATGATTCATTCATTCTATGTGCTTAATTACGTGTCATTAATTGGTTGTTCTGTGATCTAACCATATATATTTATTAAAATAAAATTTTAAGATTTGGTACGTTCCAATTAAATGTAGCAGAAATAAATCATTAGCTGTATTTTTTTCAAAAGATCTACTAGGAAAACATTATCTAGCAACCAGAAAAGAAACCTTTTTGATACAATCTAAGAAACCTTAAAATTAAAAATGCATCCAAGAAAAAAATTACAATGTAAGGAAAAAAATATATTGTCAAGTTGAAGTTATAAAGTCAATAATAGAGATAAAAGAGTAGTGTCAGATAATTTTAGAGGGTGCTACAAAATTCATAAAACAACATTGTATTCATGTTTTCTTTTTAAAATATGAATGCACTGACATAAAACCGTGATGACTCCAATAGTTCAGATGAGTCATCTAAAGGTGTATCTTGTTCTAGGGGAACTTAGGCAAGCAAAATACTTTCACATGCAGGTGGTATAAAAGCCATCTTTCTTGACATCCCTTATCTTCCAGTTAAGAGAGAAAAATTGAAGTGAACACAAAAACGCACTGTCACATATAAAAACTGTTCCATACTCATAAAATTTTCAAATATATTTATATATACATAAAATTTCCCCTCAATGAAAACACTGAGAATCTAAAATAGCAGGACTTTTGTTACACAGAAAAGAGCTCAGAGAGTGCTTGTGGATAAAGAGGATTGCAACTCCTTCCAACATGAAAGATGCCCTAAGAGACAAAACACACATTTTAGAAAAACAACAGAAAAGAGAACCAAAAAAAGTGAGATTTTACCATCAACTTTTTTAAAATTTCCACTGAAATTTCAGACAGTAGCCAGACCTTTTAAGTTACATAGATTGCAGAAAAGAATATAACTTGCAGCTTCAGAATATAACTTCTGTATGACCTGATACATTTGGCACACCTGGAAGACCTGCAAGCTTTACCATGTTTCAAACAGGTATTATACTGAATAATCATAAGTAGATGGTTGTGTTGTTTTGGTTTGGGTAGGTTTTTTATTTTTTTTTTTTCTTTTTACAAAGTTAAATTATTCCTTTATGTTCCTTTATAAATGGTTGCACACAGGGTGTACCTCAGGCTGGTGACCATCATCAGTGAGGTTCCCCAGGGCTCAGTTTTAGAGGCAATGCCCTTAAATCACAGAGTCACAGAATACATGAGTTGGAAGGGACCCACAAAGATCATCAAATCCAACTCTTAGCCCTGCACCAGACCATCCCCAAGAGTAACATCATGTGCCTGAGAACATTGTTGAAATACTTCTTGAACTCTGTTAAGCTTGGTATTGTGACTACTTTCCTGGGATGTTTGTTTTTATAAATGATCTGGACACAAGAACCAAATATACATTAAATGAATTTGCTGAAGATACTAAAGTGGGAAGAGCTGTGGACTCTTTTGAGGTTGGAGAGGCCTTACATAGAGATCTGGATAGACAATCACCAACTGTATGAAATTAGAGAGGAGTAAGTTCAGGATTCTCCACCTGGGATGGGGAAATCTTCATTATACAGACAAATGTGGGTGTGGAAGGCTGGAGACCAGACCACGGAAAGAGACCTGGGGTTTGAGGTTGCTGGCAAGTTGAATATGAGTTCATTGTGTGTCCTGGTAGCCAGGAGGTCCAACCATGTCCTGCAGTGCATCAAGCACAGCACTGCCAGCCAGTCAAAGGAGCTGACTGTCCCACACTACACTGCACTTGTGCAGCCCCACCTCAAGTCCTGTGTGCGGCTGTGGGTGCCTCAATATAAGCAGGCCATCAGACTATTAGGGTGTGTCCAGAGGAGGGTGACCAAGATGGTGAAATGCCTTTAGGGCAAGAATTCTGAGGAGTGACTGAGATCACCTGGCTTGTTCAGCTTGGAGAAGAGAAGGCTGAGGGATGAACTCATGGCAGTCTACATCTTCCTCAGGGAAGCAGAGCTGCTGATCTTGTCTCTTTGGTGAGCAACAATAGGAAAAGAAGAAATGGAATAAAGCTGCATTTTGGGAAGTTCAGGTTGGAGATTACAAAAACTCTATTTACTGAGAGTGTGATTGGTCACTGGAACAGGCTCCCCAGGGAAGTGGTCAAGGCACCAAGCCTGTTAGAGTTTAATTTTAGGCAGTCCTGTAAGGAATAGGGAGTCAGGCTCAATGAGCCTTAGGGGTCCCTTCTAACTGGAGACATTCAATGATTATATGATTCTATGATTCTACGCAAATAGTCCTACTTGAAGTTTCTTTCTGATCCTTAGTCAACTAGAAAAGAATACAGTGAAAGAAAGATTTTGACAACACATTTACATCTTCACATCTTCTTTGCAGAACAACCAACATTTACCTGAGTATCTGTTGTATTTTCCTACCAAATGTAAAAGAATATGTACTGGAAAAGAAAGGAATTGATCATCATTAAAACTTAAGGGCTTTGAAATTATATTCACTTCTGAATATTTATTAACATACAACCACTTATATACCATAAAACCTCTTTATCCAATTTCTAGCATTTCTATGTGTTTTAAATTTACAAATGAAGGTTCTGCTATTGCAGAGAAATTTTTAAGATATTAAATACACCTAAGTCTTAGAAAGATTTACAGAAACATCCAAACTGTTGAAATAGCATGAACAAGTAAAAACACGTTATCTCAGTGAAATTTTACCTCACATGCTTATTGATGAAAATATTGCCATCAGCTCTCCTATTTATGATACATATGGAAGGGTAGGAAGGATCACAGATATTTTCTGTAGATAGCACTCTGTGTAAGGCCTTCAGAGGCCTATACTCTGTGTATAAACCTTCAGAGACTTCTCTGGCTATCAAGACCAAAGAAATTATGGTCACTTTTTATGATATTTCCACTCAAGTGTGTGTACTGTTGATTACCAGAAACTTCAGGCTAATAAGAAAATAAACAAATTATATTAAAAAAAAAAATCCCACCAAAACCAACCTAAACCACCACTCCCTTGAACCACCAAATAAAGTCCTTAAGAAAACGAAAACATGCACTTATGATATAAATGTTCCTATTTTTACATGTATCCGTCTTTATGTAGTGAACATTAAACTGCTCATAGGTCCAGGTATGAATGATTTCCCATTGTGACCCCTTTCTGGAATTCAGTTTGAGTCAAAAATAAAAAATAGGGAAACTAGATTTATGGTGCATATTATTCTATATGCTGATTGCCTCATCATTAAGCTTTCACCTGAGACGCAGATAAAGATGACTGGAAGATCAAAAAATATATAAACTTTTAAAGGATTTGTGTTAATTTAAAAGAGTATTTCTTTCTAATTTGGTATATTTGTACTGCTTGTAAGCAAAATTCAGAGACAGATCAATTTTATGAGGGTATTTATGTACCAAAATACTATTAAAAAAGCCAAGAAAGGTAACAAAATTTCCCTTCCATCTGCTTTGAGATCTGCAAAAATTCTCCAGTTAGGCCCTACCCAGTCAAACAAGGGACGTGAAAGTAGTTCATTAGAAATAAACAGAAATTGGTAGTACTTGTAACTGTGGGAGAATAGGAATCTTTCAGCAAGATGACAGTGCAGTTCAGGATAGGAGTAGGAAACAGAAATTATATTTTTATTACTATTTATGATATTCATTCTGCCATTAAAGCTTCCAGTATCCTCAAGAAGCTAAACAGTGCTATTTGACAGTAGTGTTGACAAGACCTACAGAATGCACATAGTCTGTAGTACCATGGGTGTGTCATGTTGCCATTGCAAATTTATCCAAATTTCCCAGAGCTCAAACTAGATACAGCAAAGAAAAAGTATTAATGCCTGCTATAATATGAAGGTGTTTCCCACTCTAGGAATTAAAAGTCCTGAATTCTCAACCTCAGCACTTCAGCACCTTTAGAACAGCTTCATTCCTTGTCTTATTACCTTTGGGTTACTCCTACTTTTAGTTTCCCTGGTCTGAGTTTTTATAGAAACTAATTGAAAAGCTAAGTTTAATCCAATAACTGAGCTTCTCATTCAGGGTACAAGATAACTCTTGTTCAGAGTAAAGGTATAAAACTGTCTCATTTACATCTCAGGTGACCACTGGACTTAATGGAGTAATGCTATGATTTCCTTGGTTTGGGTCTTGTAAATGACTCCTGAATTCCCTTATGAACATAGCTTGAAAGAATTCAGTTTATAATTGTGAACATCTCTTACTAACAAAAACTTACCTACTCAGGATATTTTACCTTTTTTTCAATAGCTGTTACTTCACTGAAAATTCCTTTCTGGTGAATAACTGGAAGGGAGCATTAAGAAGAATAAATTATTATAAACAAATGAACAGCATCTGATGTAGTGTCACTCTGAGAAGAAACATCTACATTTTTCTAGCCTGAGGATGGGCTGAGAAATATTATAGAGCACTGCTGTGCTCTACTGTCAGTTTTTAATTTTACCGTTCTCTTGGCAAAGGCACATATTAGCACCTGGAGCAGTCATATGCTTGTGTTTGCATGTATTTATATGTGTGTGTGTTTGTGTGTGTGTGTGTGTCTTAGAATGTAAAAAGTAGTAATGGATCAGGATTTTTTCCCTCAGCAGAGCAAAGGAAACATCAAGCAAATGAATAGATCAGTGACTTCTAATGAAAGGTGAACAGGGCTAATGTTTTATTATTTACTTGTTTGAGTCATAAGAAAAAGCTAAGTATAGTTTTTCTGTCACAGCTTCAGTACTGATGTCCAGAGCCTGATCAGTCCAGATTGATCAAACTCCACCTTCTGAAGTTCTCTCTCATTATTATAACACTAATCAAAGTCATTGCATTAACAAACATGTCTTTCAGAGTTAGTAGGGCTTTACCAAATTAAAGAATAACATCAGAACTTACATCACAATTCAGTGTTATTTCCACATGCAAAATACGATAGTTTTGAATTTCAAATCATTGTGTAAAATCTTCTTTTCTAGAAAGAAAAGGCTCTTACTTAGAAAGATGAATTGAGTGGAGAGTTACAAAAATTTTATTCTAAAGTCTGTTTTACTTGAGACCAATTACTAAGAAAAGTAATGTAAGAAATACAAATACTTCTCATGCTGATGCTTTTTTTTCAGTTAAAATACAATTGTGAGGACACCTTCTCAGTTGCCATAAAGATCTTAGTGTTTCATTAGGCATTTTAGCCAAATCCTGCTTCATTTCTATTCATTCTTCACCACAAAAGGCTATGAACATGACCCTTTTAGGTGAAAACTTTCTGGGTACCAAATGCCTCATGTCCACACCACGGTTGCTTGTAATCACACAAACTTAAAGATTACCTTGCAACAAAAATGTACTTTTTAAAGTTTTACAGGTAAAGCACCAACACTTTCAGAGTCATTATGTTTTATGGAGCATGATCCTTCAATATGACATCCAAAAACCAGATATGGACCCTCAATATCAAAGAGAAAGTGCTTTAAATAAATTTGACACTTCAGAACCTTCAAATAACCATTGATAATATGAAGTGTTTATATAAATTCTGCTTTATTGTGAGGACATACAAGGAACCACTAAATACATGGATTGTAAAGGACAGGTAATGTATGAACTGAAGAATTTTAGGAAAGTTTCATTTCAAATTTGTAAATACGCCAAATAAAGTTTAGTTTCTTCCCAAATCTTTATAGGATCCAGGCACCTGATTTATACTGGTAAATTATCACAGTCACATTTACACTCACAAATGCACAAACATGTGCAATATGATGGAATGTATACCCAAATAGATTAAGTGACATCCTGACAAATTATTTTTACTTTAATGCAATATTAATAATAAAATTAAATCAAACACATGTATCTATTTTTACACTTAAAAAAAGTCTAGATATGGTTTTTTCAGGTTCTCTGACAATATATTCTTTGCAATAACTTCTTGTACCTACTCTGATATGCATTCTAACAACTTGGTAACCAGCTTTTCAAGTATAATCAATGCTTTCAATAAAAATATTCACAATTGTTCTTCATATCACTAGTAGCAAAATTTTCGCCATAATGCAAATCTGTTTCAGTAAGTGTTAAGCTCATGTCCACATTATTTTGAAATGGTTGTTTTCTCCAGAGCTGCCAGCACAAGCAGCTCAGTTCTCCTCAGTTCTATTCTGTAGCTAGGTAAGATCTACAGCATTTCATAACTGTACTTAATGCCAGTCCAGAGAGGGTCAGAATTTGGTGGGATTGATAGTATCTTGTGACAGACCAACAAGTATCAGAAAGTTAAGAAATAGTTAGTCCAGTAATTGATTTACTGGAAAGAGGCAATGTCTAGTTCTTCCTAATATCTTACCTGGATTATACTCTGGATCTATGTAGCTACAGCAACACCACTAATCCAAAGCAAGTATATTTACTACCAAACAAACATACCCCTATTCTGATAGTGTCTTTTTTCTTCTTAAAAATTAGTAGTTTTATTATAAAGGCTCTGAGACTAGCGTTAACTTGCTTTCCACTTAATTTTAATGAATTTATCACACACTTATCAGTGTGGTATAAAGTGATATAGTACACTATATAGCCTATTTTGTATGTGTATAACACTTATAACTTTCCCCCACCAATACATTTAGTGGTCATCATGTGAGGCTGTCATACAGCTAAAAGCTAAACTTAGAGAAAATATTTGAGGTTAAAGAATTACTTCAGTCTTTGAAATCCAGTTATCATGGGTTTTCTCAAATAGAAAATCTTGACTAAGTGCTACTAAACACTATACTCCTATCTGTTATGCTTTGACACCACTTATATATGAAAAAAGATATATTTCCAAGGTCACTTAAATATTTATATAATGATGATTCTGGTTACATGTTTGTGAAAAATTTCGTACTTAATACCACGGTAATTTGAGCAAAAGATTTAATTCCTTTCTTCTTATACAAAGTGATGATGACTGCATCTCGAAGGTCTGATGGGAGTTCGCCTAGTTCCCAACAGAGCACCACAAACTCGTGAAATTTGGCATGGAGTGCAAGGCCCCCATGTTTCCAGACTTCAGGTGGAATTCCATCAACCCCAGCTGCCTTGCCAATTTTCACCTGCTGAATGGCCTTGAGGGTTTCTCCTAAAGTGGGGGCAGTATCCGATTCATACTTTACTGGTTGTTGTGTGATGGACTGAATTGCTGAGTCTTGGACTACATGGCTGGTACTGAAGAGAGTCTGAAAGTGTTCAGACCATCGATTCAGAATGGAGGTTTTATCTGTCAGAAGCGTTTGCCCATCAGCGCTGAGTAGAGGGCTTTGTACCTGATATGTAGGCCCGTATGCTGTTTTCAGGGCCTCATAGAATCCTCTGTGATCACCTGTATCTGCACATAATTGAGTTTTTTCAGCTAGATCGATCCACCACTTGTTCTGGATGTCACAGGGTTTCTGTTGGAGCTTGCTGCATGTAAGACAAAAGGCTGTTTTTCTTGCGTGACAGGATGGCAGTGCAAGGTGTTCTTGGTGGGTGGTTCTCTTCTTCCTCAACAATTCCTGGATCTCTTGATTGTTTTCATCAAACCATGGTATTACTCTGCTCTCCATTGCTGGCAAAATCCTGGCAAGAATACTCTTGAACAGACTAATACCCGCCATAGCAGAAGAAATTCTACCTGAAAGTCAGTGCGGTTTCAGAGCCCACAGGAGTACCACAGATATGGTATTTGTTCTCAGGCAACTGCAAGAGAAGTGTAGGGAACAGAACAAAGGTCTCTGTGTAACCTTTGTTGATCTCACCAAGGCTTTCAATACTGTGAGCAGAAAAAGTCTATGGCAGATTTTGGAACATTTAGGTTGTCCCCCTAAATTCCTTAAAATGATCATCTCACTCCATGAGGATCAGCGCGGCCAAGTCAGATATGGCAATGCACTTTCTGAGCCCTTTCTAATAACCAGTGGTGTGAAACAAGGCTGCATTCTTGCACCAACCCTATTCAGAATCTTTTTCAGCATGATGCTCCAAAGGGCCATGGCAGACCTCAGTGATCAGGACAGTATCTACATTCGATACCGTACTGATGGAAGCCTTTTCAACCTAAGGCAACTGAAGGCCCACATCAAGACCTTAAACCATCTTGTCCGGGAGCTGCTTTATGCTGATGATGCCGCCCTTGTTGCCCACACAGAAGCAGCTCTGCAGTGTTTAACATCCTGCTTTGCAGATGCTGCTGAGCTCTTTGGGCTGGAAGTCAGCTTAAAGAAGACAGAAGTTCTCTATCAACCTGTACCTCGGGAAGTCTTCCAATCATCTGATTGGCCAATCAGAGCTCAAATCAGTCCAGCAGTTTAATTATCTAGGCAGCCTCATCTCCTCGGATGGTAAGATTGACGGGGAGATAGACAACCGGTTAGCAAAGGCACATAGTGCTTTTGGAAAACTCCATGAGAGAGTATGGCGTAATAAACAGTTGAAGAAAAGTACAAAGATCAGTGTTTACAGAACCATGGTGCTGTCTACTCTCTTATATGGATCTGAATCATGGGTCATCTACCGCCAACACCTGCGACTCCTAGAACGCTTCCATCAACACTACCTCTGAACAATTCTAAACATCCACTGGTCAGATTATGTGACCAATACATCTGTTCTAGAACAAGCAGCAATCACAGGTATTGAGGTCATGTTGCTGAGAACACAGCTGCGCTGGGTAGGGCATGTCTCCAGGATGAAGGACCCCTGCGGCGGCGGGGGCCGTCCCTGGACAAGCCCGGGAGCCCACCACAGGCACCCGCGGTGTGGGGGGATGTACTTAAATATATGTAACTTAAAAGGTGATTCAGCTTTTGATGGACACTGTAAAGTGATGTACCTGCTTCAGGTGAATAAAGAGACACTAACAAGTCAGGTGATAACACTATCAGCATGACCCACCATGTGAGTGCAAACCTTAATTCTATATCAATTAACTTTACATTAGCAAGAATTCATAAACTGACAGCCTAATTAATTTTATTAGCAAGAGGATGGGTTTCAGTAAAGCCAGTTGGAATTTTATTATGTTTAATTGTATCTTTGAGAGTTTCCTGTAACCCACAACATTAATGAAGACAGAGGTTTAAAAAGGAGTCTTGCCCCAAGCAATGTTATTTGTTCTGACACTGTATGCCTAAATGGGATAATATGCTATAAGGCTATACCAAGATAAATATATCCCATGAATAAAATACAGCGGATTTTGTACCAAGCAATATTGGCAAACAAAATGTTTCTCTTACTGCAGTTATTTTTATATGCTTTTGAGTTTTCTTCAAACACAATACCAAGGTCAACACTGTTAATGCAAATTGAAGAGTGACTTCTAATGTCTCAGTAGCATGCAGCAAGACAGTACGGAGAAAATAAAAAGTTCTGGAATAACTGCCAGTTTTAAAACCTAAAAAAAGTCGAAGCCCATTTGCATTACAATATAGTCATTCTTAAACTTCGTGCACTGAAAGTCCAAAAATTTGTCAAAGTAGTATTTCTCTGCTATTTCTTCTCTGTTACACATGAATATGCAAACAAACATGACCTGTCCAAAATGAATGTGACAGCTATTATTTCCCAAGGCAAACCCAAGAGATAGATTTGAGGAGTTTAGGTGTACAGGCAGCTTTTTAGATCATACACCTGGCAGTAACATATCTGGGACTGAAATGGAAACTGAACTCAGCGATATTATGACATTCTGTATGACAAATTATTTTTGAAATATTTATAAAACGTATTTAGAACCAATGGGCCTTTCTGAAGGTACTGGAAAACCTGTTTCTACTACATTATTTGTTGATTTGTTTGTCTGTATATTTACTTAAGATCCTGGGTATAAAATAAAAACTAGTTTATGGAAACAGAGCCACTGAATGGCTGTGTTCTCAACCATTTCAATTAAACTCTTTCACCTAAGAAATACATGTTTGTAGAGATGTAGGATACATTTACATGTAAATTATTTAGATTTTTTCCCTGTACTAATGTGCTGGTTTAAAAGTTAACCAGCAGGGGGAATGAACCCAACTCAAAGGAGAGATTATAAATCAGAATAACAATTTATTAAAATAATACAGTAAGTACAATAATACAAACAAACAATTGGTCTCAACCCACAAAAACCCAAATGTGTAACCCAGTGCCCTGGGGCCTGAACAAAGTGGTGTTCCTTGGGCCCTGTTTGAGTCCAAAGTAAAGGGAGAGGGGAAGAACCTGCTGGTGGGAGAGCTGCTGCAGTCTGGCCAAACTGGTGATCGCAGTCCAGTGGTGGTCTAAGTCTGGTTGAGAGCGATGAGATGCAGCCGTCCTCTGGATCCCACGAGTGGGTTGAAAAATGTTCCAAAACTCCAAGATTATATATCCTCCAGTTCAGGCAGGAACGTTCAGTGCTCCCCTCAGGGCGGGGAGTTCCACAAAGGGTGTGAGGACAGAAACATCCTCCTATCTCACAGGCCTCTTAACACCTAGTTTATAGCCTGAGGAGTCAGGCTCTATGGGCAGAAGGTGCGAATAGTCTATTGACAACAATAGTCTAGTTTCTGGGAAATGACATGGAAGGCTATAGAATACAGTTTTGGGTTACACCCACCATGATGAACTGATCTCAGCTGTCCTAACTAGGACAACTAAATAGAAAAATATTGAGCTACTAAATCACCTTACTGGGTCCTGATCCATAGTTCTTTCTCACAATCTTTTTCATAGGTAAGTTCTTTTAACTTGAATTAAATTTTCTGGAAAGTAATAAATTATATTGACAGGACCAAAAGCTAATACAAAAATTATCCATAGTCTTTCAAAAGTTTTGACTACTTGGATTTCCAGGGATGTTAGGAACCCATCCTTTATTACAGAACAGAGGTGTAGTATTAGAACCTTCACACTAATATTCTAGTATTAGAACACTCATACATGCAGATAGATTAAAGGCAAATATATTTTTAAATGTTTATAATTACCTCCTTGCCATGAAAATAAATCTCCTGAGGGATTTCATTGTAGTAATTTTAATCTTTATAACATTTTACTCTTTAAAACATAGCACATCTAATTATGTTGTTGTTGTTGTTGTTGTTTCAATTGGCTAGCCCTTGCTACATGATGTTGACATCTTCTTTTTCTCTGGAATATGAGATAAACTGATGTGCAAGTTTGGAAATCCTCATAACATATTCTAAGGGAGTAATACCAGTACTGCGCATTTGTCACTTGCCTAAAAAATGAATACAACACTTATTTATGTTCTGTCCAATAAAATCAGAATAAATAATAATAACAGTGCTTAGAAAAATTTATTTACTCAAATGAAATTTCAAAATGTTTAACTGACCTATTGAAATAGAGTTGTAGTTGCAAATTATGTTTAACTGAATATTTTTGGCTCTTCAAGAAATTAAATTATTATATTGCCTCTATCTTCAAAAAGCAAGATGGAGGAAATCATCAAGATGTCAACATCATTCAGGATTGCTATATCATTGTTTTCAGCTTTCAGTGTTCCCTGTAGCAGAAGAACCTTGCATTAGTATTGTCAGTTGTCAACAGAGAGTAATAGACATTATCTATTGCAGATAAGCGTCAATGTTTTCCTTACATTGAATTCATGAAAATTTATTACACGTATTACGAAGACCAATCCCCCCACCACCACTTTTAGACATTCAGATTAAAAAAAGTTTTTCTTCCATTTTAGGATACTTTAAAAAATATGGATCATGTCTCATTAAAAAACAAACAAACAACAAAAAAAAAACAAACCCCAAAACTGTAGTATTCCCCAGAGATGTATAGAACTAACCTTGAAGAGAAAAAAGTGCAAACAGGCAAATGCAGCACACCCAGCAGATGAAGCTGCATGGTCAGGCACCCGCCATGAACAAGCCCCCTTGTGGCTTTGGAGACTCAGAGTTAAAACTCTTCCAAGCAGAATATTAACACTCTAGATAGCTGCTGCAAATTTTTCCAGTTACCTCTAGACAACTCAAAGTCCGGTTATATCCTCACACTCAACAATGTTCTTTATTATCCCCAGTGGTGAGTGATGGTTTACACCCTGAGTAGAGCTGAACACTTGCTCATCATCTTTTGAAGTTTTCCCTTCCACTGAATGTGGCTTTCCCTTGCCCTCTTTCAGCTTTCCAAAGTGTGAATCTGCTCTGTTCAACCACAATGTGTTTTGCCATCTGAATTCCCTGTGGTAAAAAAAAAGGGTATCACATCATTAGCGTCAGTTGGATTGCATCGCTTGTGTGTCTGTCTCACCTTTTCTGACTATTAAGATTATAAGTCTTTTCAGCCTCTGATTATATATATTCATATGGTACTTGGAACAATGACACCCCAACTGAGTAAATTCTCCAACAACCATGAAATACAAGAAAATTAAGGCTAAAACCTATATATATAATCTCAAAAGTATATTTGCCCAAAAGTTAAATTGCTACAAAGTAGTAATGATTAAGGTTGTAAACTCTAAATAGGATCATCACATATGTTAGTCAAATTCATATAAAAGTAGTTAAACTTTTATTTCTAGTTGTCCTGGCAGTACTACTTAGAGGAACATAGAAGACTAATTTTTCTTGTCATGTTGTTTGAAGTATAAATGTGCCTTCCATCTTCAAACTTCACTAAATTGTCTTTTTAAAAATGCTGGTGTAGTTCCTCATAAAATATGGGACCTTAATGAATATTAAGAACGCTACTGAAAATCTGAAAAACTTTTGGCAAAGAAGTTTCAAAATGGCCACCTTCTTAGAATTGAAGAGTTTACCTTTAATAAAATTTCAAATTGATTGTTAGTGGATATTTATCCATCAAATTTGATTAGCACATATTGAACTTTTTTCCTGAACCTTTTTGTTTTGAAGATAATATACCAAGCAAATACCAAAACTGAAACAGCAGTGCTCTGTGTTCAGTTGTATATTTACATGATATCTCCCTGCATGACTTAGGCTTAAGTGTGTATAGAAGAGTTATGTGCATATTTGCACTTGCACTTAGAAGTTTTGTGTTACCTGTGTGAACTGTATTTTGATGGCACATTGCAATGTTATTAATACAAAATAGCAATGTGTGGAGGAATATCACAGTGACTGGGAGAGATTCAAAGCCTGGAGAGACTTATACGGAGCCTAAAGAAGTCAACTATTTATGGACTTTCATGTTATTCCCTAGTTTATGCTGTGTTCTATGTACCCACATGTATATTCCTATGTTAATCCCCCTGGTTTGTACTGAACAGGGCATGTCTGTACTCACCCACACGTTTTCCCACCAAAAGTTGTTTACCACTCTGTTACTTAACTCCTCCCGAATTCCTCCCACTTTTCCTCATTCCCCTATGCTGTGATACCCTGAGATGTCAATCCCATGCTCCACCCCAGTTATCAGACCTCCCCTTATGCAAACCCTATATAAATCCTTGTTCTCCTTCAATAAAGTGGCCATTGCACCGTGATCTTCTACTGTGTCAGAACCCTCTGTGCAGTCACATTCCTATTCCTTTCTCCCTCGGGCCGTGGCAGCAATGCATAGTATAGCTTCGCTAGAGTTAAGTGATTTCGTCATGTCCAGCAATGGTGAAGAGCCTATATCAAACTTTTTTTGTAAGTAAGAAATCATTATTAACACCTTTTGCAATAGCCATCATGACAGAGCCTTTAAATATTAATATAAAGTGGTGCATTATATATTACTTAACTGAAAGATTTCATAATTACCTTATTCTTCATTAGACATGAATCATCACCACCATGGCTGGGCTTCGCGAACGAAGATTTGGGAAGGCTCTACCCATGTTTGTTTCAAGCGCGTTGGTGGCTGAAAAGGCCAATATGAGACAGGCATGTCCGGTTGCAGAAGGCACAGCAGAAAGACTCCTTAGATGGTATATTCTACGAGGCACGATTCTTTCTGCATTGTCTTTTCTCGAGAGTGATCTTGCATGCTTTCTCAAAAGTTTCAGCAGCGTTAGAGATGGTGTGTCTCCAGGTCTCCTGATTGGAGGCCAGAGTAGACCAGTTATGGTGGTCAATATGGCCCTGGCTGAGATGTTGATTTAGGGAGACCTTGTATCTTCTCTTCGGGGCTCCTCTCATGCAGCAGCTGGTGGCAAGTTCACCATAAAGCAGGATCTTGGGGAGGCGATGGGCAAACGCTTCTTACAGATAAAACCTCCATTCTGAATCGATGGTCTGAACACTTTCAGACTCTTTTCAGTACCAACCGTGTAGTCCAAGACTTAGACAATAAGGTAGGCATAAATACTTAAAATACTGCATGGTGGTATATATATCTATGTACATATTTACATGTGAGCATAGGTATGTGTACTGTGTATAAATACATTTATATGAAGATATACTTACCCAGATTCTACCAAGGCTAATCAGGGCTGATTTAGTCCAATTTCTATTGTTCTGGCCACTGTTTATACAACTTCTGTATTTATCTTCAAAATGGATCATTAAATGAGATTCCATCATCATCATCATGGCTAAGCTTCATGAACGAAGATTTGGGAAAGGCTCTGTCCACATTTGTTACAAGCACGCTGGTGGTTAAAAAGGCCAATATGAGATAGACATGTCCAATTGTAAAAGGCACAGCAGAAAGACTCCCTAGGTGGTATATTCTGCAAGACACGATTCTTTCTGCATTGTCTTTTCTCCTCAAGAGTGATCCTGCGTGCTTTCTCAAAGGATCAGAAGCGTTATAGATGCTGTGTCTCCAGACCTCCCGATTGGAGGCCAGAGTAGACCAGTTATGGTGATCAATACGGCCAAGGCTGAGATGTTGTTTCAGGGAGTCCTTGTATCTTCTCTTCGGGGCTCCTCTCTTGCTGCAGCCAGTGGCAAGTTCACCATAGAGCAAGATCTTAGGGAGGCAGTGGTCCTTCATCTTGGAAATGGGTCCTGCCCAACGCAGCTGTGTTCTCAGTAACACGGCCTCAATACTTGTGACTGCTGCTTGCTCTAGAACAGATGTATTGGTCACATAATCTGACCAGTGAATGTTTAGGATTGTACGGAGGCAGCCTTGATGGAAGCATTCTAGGAGTCGCAGGTGTTGGCGGTAGATGACCCATGATTCAGATCCATATAAGAGAGTAGACAGCACCATGGTTCTGTAAACACTGATCTTTGTACTTTTCTTCAAGTGTTTATTACGCCATACTCTCTCATGGAGTTTTCCAAAAGCACTATATGCCTTTGCTAACCTGTTGTCTATCTCCCCGTCAATCTTACCATCCGAGGAGATGAGGCTACCGAGGTAATTAAACTGCTGGACTGATTTGAGCTCTGATTTGCCAATGGTGATATGGGGATGATGGAAAACTTCCTGAGGTACAGGTTGATAGAGAACTTCTGTCTTCTCTAGGCTGACTTCCAGCCCAAAGAGCTCAGCAGCATCTGCAAAGCAGGATGTTAAATGCTGCAGGGCTGCTTCTGTGTGGGTAACAAAGGTGGCATCATCAGCATAAAGCAGCTCCCGGACAAGATGGTTTAAGGTCTTGGTGTGGGCCTTCAGTTGCCTCAGGTTGAAAAGTCTTCCATCAGTACGATATCGAATGTAGATACTGTCCTGCTCATTGAGGTCTGCTGTGGCCCTTTGGAGCATCATGCTGAAAAAGATTCTGAATAGGGTTGGTGCAAGAACGCAGCCTTGTTTCACACCATTGGTTATTAGAAAGGGCTCAGAAAGTGCATTGCCATATCTGACTTGGCCGCGCTGATCCTCATGGAGCGAGATGATCATTTTAAGGAACTTGGGGGAACATCCTAAACGTTCCAAAATCTGCCATACATCTTTTCTGCTCACAGTATCAAAAGACTTGGTGAGATCAACAAAGGTTACATAGAGACCTTTATTTTGTTCCCTACACTTCTCTTGCAGTTGTCTGAGAACAAATACCATGTCTGTGGTAGTCCTGTTGGCTCTGAAACCACATTGGCTTTCAGGTAGAATTCCTTCTGTAGCGGGTATTAGTCTGTTCAAGAGTATTCTTGCCAGGATTTTGCCAGCAATGGAGAGCAGAGTAGTACCACGGTAATTTCACAGATCATCAGACATCAAGCAACTCTGATCTTCCCCATCTAAATTAATCATTAGCACCTTAAATATTTCTTGCTCAAAGTACTGTATAGCATATACCCTTCATGGTATGTGCTACCAGGCTGTTTGTAGAATGCATTTGAGAAAGTTATACTGACATTAACGAAATTTATGTACAGGAAAACATTTTTGATTGGAAATTCTACTACATCCATCCTAGACTTATTAAATACTGCATGCAAATGGAAATGTCTTCAAATGAAAAATTGTTCTTATTTATAATAATTGTCTTTCACAGCCAATTCTTTTACAACAAATGGAAACTCATACTACTGTACTACTACTTTTACCAGAAGCAGCAATCAAAAAACTGTGCATGTAAATAATATTTAAGTCTTAAGCCATATTTCTTCATAAAGCTTTCCTGATAATTTCTTTAGAAAAGAAAAAAATGTGGATTGCCTTATAAGAACTCTTTGAAATCCTTTTTGTAAAGATTACATATGTCCGGTACCATTTCCTCCCTAATAACTAAGTAAATTCAGTCAGAGTCCTGCAGAAATCTCTGTCTGCCTGAAGAACAATTTCAGTTCTATCTAGCTATTGATACATTTTGAGCCCTTCTCGTATATTATGGACAACAGATCAGGTTCCTTATTTTTTTTAGTTATCCACTAATGTTGTATGGACAGCAGAATGCTAAAATACTTTTTCCTTCCCCTCACTGCTTTTTTTATCTCTAACTTAGGCCGGTTAAATCTGACACAGCTGGAAAAAGCCCTAAAAACTTCCTTGTGAAAAGAATTCAGCAAGGACTTCTCCCCCTCAGCTTGTGTTGTGTGCCCTACCTTTTCCTTGTACACTCACAAATGCCATGACACCATCTGCAGTATTTACGGAAGAAGGATGGTGCAACTCTTCTTGGCCACCACACCAGAGAAAGCATTGGTCTCCGGGGCCCAAGAGCAAGGGCCTCTCTCCCTTCTCCAAATGTAGTGGCACAGAGTGGCTGCTGCTTTCAGAAGAGCAGAGATACTCCTGCTGCAGTCATTTCTCTGTCACAGGAAGAAATGTGTGTGGGTAGTTGTCTTATCTTTATTTATTAACAGGTTTTTGGGTTTTTGTTGGGTTTTTTTTTTCATGAGTAAAACCTACTGCAGATTTTTCCCCTTTCAATATAAAAAAGCTTCTGTTATAGTATTGTTTGTGATTTCTAAAAATAACATGTTTAGAAGCCCATTTCCACTGGAACTGCTCCACTGACTGCTGCGTGTTCTTAGCTATGTTGTCTAACATTCCCTCTGGGTTTAGGAAATTCCACATCAGTAGCACTCCTAATGCATTTTCAAGCTTTTCTTTGTGACTGGGGGCTGGATCCAGACATAATTACATGATTCCCAAAGAAAAGGCTTCAGAAATAAGTCTTTAGTGTGCACATGATTTAGTCCTAACTACTACAGAAACTCATCATAAAGGATTATGACAAAATGACTGATTTGTAATCTTTCTTCCATAAAGATGTTATCATTTCTGTCTTTCAAAAGATGCTGCATAGGCACCTGAGAATGAGGGAACCAGTGTTTGATAAGGAGCTCTCTCCTTTCTAGTGGCCACATAACTCCTCTATGGAAAAAGAGCCACAATTTCCAGTCTCCTCAAAAGGGTTCTGTCTTGAATACAAAAGAAATTTCCATGTAGAGAACAAATGCCAAAATCATAAAATTTGGCATTCATGAAAATCACAGCAAACCAAAAACACAGGAAGGATACAAACTGCAAGAGAGTTCTATCTGTGGTGCAGTTGTAGAAAGGGCAGATCCCACACAGCAATGAAAACAGTTGTAGAAAAATCCATATTTTATTATTCTAGAGGTGTATGTATTATATTTAAATAGATCTAGCCTTTTCTAGAGTAGAATTTGGCATGTGTACTTCCCCTAACCAAGTGGTAAAAGAATACATCTTCACAAAAATGAAATTACAGCCGCAAGGCTTGGTTTTAACCACAACTGAATTGCATTCAGAAGCACAAAGAAGCAGCTTGACAGGAAATACTTTTAAGAGTCAGAAACTACATCTGCATTTTTGGAAAGACATGGTCATTTTAGAAGCATATGAAGCTTTTTGGTTACAAGTGATGAGCTGCAGTGTTAGTTGGGGTAGTTCTGTAATATTCTTTCCTGTAATATCCACAAGGCTGTGACTGTGCTCATCGTAAGTTTCAGTTTATTTAGCTTAAAGTAATGTGGGGACCAGAGGCTTAAATTAAAGAAAGAGCAGCTTCAGCTCCAGAGATGTTTGCTTAATTCCGACTGGCATAGGATAATCTTCGTTTGCCTCACCAAGCAAAGCTGTTTCCTTCGGATCATAAAAATTCCAATTCAGCTCCCAGCTACAACAGCATACAAAACACATTCACGCGAAGTCCAAGCACCCTATGAGGGAACTTTGCTAATTAGAGAAATCTGTTTGGCTTCCAAAGGATAGACACAATAAAAGTCAGAGGAAGGAGTCTGAACTCTGTAGCAGTGAAGAGATTACTTTGCTTTAAAAGGAAACAGCTGAATTTAGGACAGAACTACATTTTTATCTTGAAAATCATAGAAAATTTGGAAGATCATCCTTGGATTGAGAAAGTATGAAGCTGACTCAATTTTAAACTGTTTCCATAAATTTAAATCAAAAGACTTATAGCTGTGTCTTGGGATCCACCAAGATGAAGAAACAATTTTTGCACAGCCTGTAAAGGCATTTTCAGTAACAAGTTCACAACAAGGTTGTCTTTGCTCTCCTCTTACAATCATTAGGATCTAGACAAATCCAGTAATTAATCTAAGATTTCCAGATTGAAAGAGTTACCTTCTTTTAACCAAAGAATTCTGACTAACTCTTTCCATTATTTTCCCAAATCTGGTTCTCATTTCTGTGAAAGTTTTCCCAGGATGTGGAGAAGGCTGAGATGCCCAAGGACTTTTTTGCCTTGGTCTTCACAAGGATGTGCTCCAGCCACACTGTCTCAGTTGCAGAGGTCAAAGGCAGGGACTGGAAAAAAGTAAAACTGCCCGCTATAAGAGAGGATCAGGTTCAAGACCATTTAAGGAAGCAGTCAATGGAACCTGAAAAGATTAATCCTCAGGTCCTGTAGGAACTGGCTGAGGAAGTGGCTAAGGCCATTTACTTGAGAAGTCATGGCATGTCTGTGAAGTTCCCACTGGAAAAAAAAAAAAAAGGAAAGGGGAAATTTAACATCCATTTTTAAACAGTCACTAAAGGAAACCTGTAGAACTGCAGTCTAGTTGATCTCACTCAGTGCCTTGCAAGATCATGGAGCAGATCCTCTTGGAAACTATTGAAACTATTGAAAATTGTGAAGTGATCGGTGACAGCCAAGAAGGCTTTGCTAAGGGCAAATCATGCCTCGCAAATTTGGTGATCCTCTATTATAGGGTTACAGTCATGGACGAGGGAAGAGTGACTGATGTCAGCCATCCAGAATTGTGCAAAGCATTTGACACTGTCCCGCATGACATCCAAGTGCAAGGTGCTGCACCTGGTATCAGTATAGACTGGGTGGTGAATGCATTGAAAACAGCCCTGAGGAGAAGGATTTGGGGGTTCTGTTGGATGAAAAACTTGATATGATCCAGTAATGTGCTCTTGCAGCCCAGAAAGGTATCTTCACCCTCGGCTACATCAAAAGCAGCGTGGCCAGCAGGTCAAGGGAGGTGATTCTTCCCTTCTCTGATCCACTCTGGTGAGACCCCACCTGATGTGCTGCCTGCAGGTCTGGGGTCCCCAGCACAGGAAGGACATTGACCTGTTGGAGCAAGTCCAGAGGAGTCCATGAAAATGATCAAAGGACTGAAGCAACTCTCCTATGAAGACAGGATGACAGAGTTGGGACTGTTCTACCTGGAGAAGAGAAAGCTCTGCAGCCTTCTCTATAGCAGCCTTTCAGTGCCTAAAGGAGGCCTACAAGAAAACTGGAGATGAACTTTTGACAAGGGCTTGTAGAGATAGAAGAAGGGATAATGGCTTTAAATTGAAAGAGAGTAGGCTTTGGTTAGTTACTGGGAAGAAATTCTTTACTATGAGGTTGGTGAGGCATTGGAACAGGTTGTCCAGAGAAGCTGTGGATGCCCCTGAAAGTCTTCGAAGCCAGGGCCTTGCAGCAACCTGGTCTAGAGGAAGGTGTCCTTGCCCATAGCCAGGGGTGGAAACTAGATGATTTTTGAGGTCACTTCCAAGCCAAACCATTCTGTGTATCTATGATTGTATGAAGGGCATACACCAGAAACCTACAGCCAAGATTCGCTTGCTGGAAGGGCAACATGGCTCACAAAGGAGGCATTCATTGCACTCCTCTTAAACACAAGTCTTGAGAAGGTTTAGTTTTTTGTGTTGTTTTTATGTAGGCTGGGACTGAGGGAAGTATTAGTCAAAGAAACAAGCAGTATAAAGAGCTCTGTTCTATTTCTTACCCTTTACCTCTTGGGTCCTACAACATTTAGAAAATACTTTCTCCACGAGCTTTTGCAATAAAATGGCACACTATGTATGAACACATCTTCCATCAGCCTTATAATATCTATCACTGATTTCACTGCTGAACAACACTAGCATCACTCACAAATGTGCCTCATCAAACCTCATCAACCATGCTTGTTGTGGGGGAAGACTCAAGATAAGAAAATGGAAGTGAAGGAGAGAGATGGAGAGGAGGATGAGGAGAAAAATAATAAGAAAAAAAATGTATCTATGTACCTAGGGAAGTTCCAGGATGTGTTTTCAAACTAGCAAATCAAAAATTAATATTTAAAGAAGAATTAAAAGGCAGATCAGCAGAAAACATACTTTGGAAGTACCTATAAAGACAATTTTATTGATGCTTTCATTCTCTTGACTGTTTTTTTAATGGACCTTTTTTGCAGGAGACCTTTAGCTACCCACACAGGTGCATCATTTCAAAAAAACTTTAAAAAATAAAATAAAATTTCAAAAGGCAGTGAATTTTTTGTCATGATTCATTAAGACCTAAACAATAATAATTAGACCCATTCAAATCCATGAAACTTGGAACTGCTGCTAAGAGCCAGAAAAATGCCATGTGGGCTTTGTCAGAGCATCAGAATCATTTATTATTATTGCAAGCATGTTCAGGTTGAGAAAAAGTTACTGCTGTCATATACAAAAGTATGTTGTATCTATCTCATTCCCTTCCATTGAGGTAGGTTAGGGAGGTAAAAATACACACTTTCACCTACTTTCTCCATCTGCAAAGTATCATATTATGAGAAACTGCACCTGATCCAACATGCCATGCTCTGTGATGGGGTAGCATCATCAATGCTATCCAGTATGATCCAGCCAGTGGAAAAATATAAACCACTTGGACAACTGGAAATTAATGAAGTTTAGAGAAAATCAATCACAAAATAAACCACCACTGTCAGGAAAAATAAATGAAATGCAATGTGCTTTAAAAACATATACGTGTTGCCAATGTTCCAGAGAAATGGAAATGGTGATGAACTAATTTCTCCATCGTGTTCAGAAATCCTGGTGCAAAGTCTTTTTTTTTTTATTCATGTAACAAAGACCAGAATCTGTGAAGAAGTTCATAAAGCACTCCTATATCTACTCCTGAAAAATCAATGTAACATAAAAAGAACAAACAAAAAAACCCCAAACCAAACAAACAAAACCTCAAAGCACAGTTTATTAATTATTAAATTACAAAACCCCAGCTTTAATACCAAAATGAAGTAGCCATTCTGTTAAATAGTGGCAGCTGCTAATATAAAAGGAGGTATTGTCTCCCCCACCAACTCTGTTTTCTTCAGATTTCCTCACAAATCCCAGGAGTCTCCTGGAGCTTTGTGGGATTTGGTCATACAAGTGTACACTGAATATCACATACTTAAGAGATGTTTCCTATTGAATCTGGCACTTCTGCAAGGTGGCATATGCTCTTTTCAACCCAACCAACCTCTTGTTCACTGTCCTGACCTATATACAGCACCGCTCTTGTATTCACTACCTTGAGTACTCATGCTGTGACACAGGTCCTGAGGCATTATCCATACTTGCTCTTCAGTACAGCTCCCATTCATACCTGCAGCAGGTTGGTCCTGCTAGCAGCCAAACCCTCACCCAGCTCACAGTTTGACCTCAACAGGCAGAAGCGAGAAAGCTTAATGATCAAGATAAAGACTGAGGGTTTTCTTATCAATTACCACATCAGTCACAAATGGCTTGGCTTGGGGAATTTTATTTATTGCCAATAAATACAAATATATTTAACTACTGATTGTTGGATATTGTTAATCATAAACAAATCAAAACCAAAACAAACAAAACCACAAACAAGAAAAACAACCACAACAACAACAACAAAAATAAACAAATATTAAAACACCTTGGAAAAACATCTCTCCTCTCCATCAGGTTCCATTTCACTCCTTCACTCCATGTGCCTCTCATGTCTCCCAGTGCTGCTTGCTATGATGCAGGTTACACTCAACATGGAAGGAAGGAGTGGGAGCAGGGATCTGCCATGGTTGTACACAGCAGTTTCTCTCTGCTGCCTCTCCTTCCTCATACCTTTCATCTTGTCCAGTACAGTCCCTTAATGGGCTGCAGGGGTTTTTCTCTGCCATGGCATCTTCTCTTCCTCATCTAAACTAAATCTTCCCTCTGCACTTTCTCACTCCTTTGACAACCTGCTTTTCCCACCATGCCCAAAACTGGGTCATCTACACCAAATAAATTGCTAATCAAAATCCAACATCTTCCAGTCATCTTCATATTTTGGAAAGCGGGCTCTGCCTCAGTCTCTCTTGTTAATGTGTAGCTACAAGAACGGCACCACAGTTTTAAGCATGACTTGGTAAACCATTTTTCATTCCTTTTCAGAAATATTTCAAAGTTCAATTTATAGGGTTTTATTGTTGTTGTTGTTGTGAAGTTCTAGAAATCTTTTACATTAATTTAAAATGAGACATTTATTGCGGTGTGATTTTTTTTGTAGATGCACTGTTGATTTTTTGCACTACTAATCCTGACCTCAAGTTAGAATGCAAATTGACACATTTCTCAAAATAAGGTTTGTTTGGAAATGTGACAGTTTATTCCTTCTTTTGAAAACATAAACCATAAAGTGAAGGAGATGATTGCTATCATTTGTTTGTTGGTAAATCAGAAGGCTAGAATTCCGAGTTAAATTTTTTTTTCTGCCTTTCAGTCCCTATAAATTTGCCACCTTTTAGCAAATTTCTCTGTCTTATTTGTCTGCTCATGTTAATTTATTCCACTGTTTGTGCTAACCTGTTTCACTGAGCAAGGTGAGGTCAAGATATTGAGTGCTCAACAGACATACAGGAAGAATAGCACATGCTAACAACAAGATGGTGATATGGAAACTGCCTTTTCTGATTAAGACTGTCTGAGCTCTTGCATGGTGATGAATAAGGAATCAAAATCTAATATGTCTTTTTATGCTGTAAGCTTCTCTTAAAGTTTGTATATTTTCTACAACACGTTTATCTGAGTGTTTTACTTGTACTTGAAACCAAACTATTTTTCCCCAAAAATTCTACGACTGTCAATCATACAAGAAAAGACTAGTCTAAATAGATCAAATAAACAAAGAACCGAATTATCTAACTCCAGCTAGTTCCGTCTGCTCATTCAGCACCTCATGGGACACATTACCCTGATGCACTGTTCCTATAGCAGTTCCTCATTTAAGACAGAGACTGCTACAAAGCTACTGTCCTAATTTTGAAACTTTTGCTGGAATGTGTTTTGAGACTCTCCTATCACCAGAGTCCCTCTTGAGACAATCACCTGCATCGAATACTCTACCCCACTGCCAGGCCCTTGAATGATCCCTCTCCAAGTTCTTGAAAAGAAATTGGAATTTTACTTTACATAAGTGGCAATACCTGAGTCTCCTGATGGTTTAGCTACAACAGCATCTCCATCCAAAAAATCCACCTTCCTCAGTCTACCTTTCCTTTGTTCTACTAATAGATAAAGACAGACGAAAATGCTCTTCATCTCCTTTAGGGGTTTATTATGGTCATGGCATTTGGGTGCAGGGTTCAGTTTCATGATGAAAACTAGACACTTTGCATTGTCTCTAATAGTGGGCATCAAAGTGAGCAGTTTGACATGTTATCTGCCTCCAACATTTCAAGATTAGTGGTATTTTGCTTCAGGACTTTTATGTTTAAAAAGCTCAGCAGAGCAAGATCAGATATGAAGGTACACAAATTGGTTTTTATTAAAACCAAATACTGTAACCGCGGAAAGGAAAAAAATCTTTCTCTTCCTTGCACATTTAGCTGTGTTTATCTACAAAATTACTATAAAGACATGTTATATCTAGAAAAAATAGTTCAAGAACAATTCTAACAGATTTGGGTTGCAATATGAGTAATGTGAGCACCATATCAGTTACAAGTCAACACTTCTTCACTGGTACATGGATTTTCAGCATTAGTTTGAAACAAAACACTGAATGGAATCATGGTAATAAGAAGAATGCTGTTTACTATAGGAGAGTTCTCATCGTCAGCTATATGGTAAAATGCTGTCTTTAGTTGTACTGTAGGTATCCTCACCTTGAACTTCTTTTTCTACTAGCCTACTGTTTATTCAGAAATTAATACCTTCTAATTGTGTATTTTCGTACAAATTTACAGTTACTTCCAGTGACACTGTCACGACATCAAAATTGTGTCTCTATACCACGTATTCTTTCTTCTGAAGTTCTAGAAAATTCAGTGAAAATAATTGACTTGGCCAAGATAGCAGAGGATTTTAGTAGAGGGGAGAAAGCTAAATATCAAATATTCTTCATTTTTAGAGTCACTATCCAGTCCTCCCTTGCTTATACTTAGTGCATTCTTCAGTTGTGTTAGTCTTACATTTTATACAATAAATAATTAAATGTTTTAGTTTGTTTTGACTTATCAGTAATTTCAATAGGTTGCACAACACTTCAGAGTCCCTCTAAAGGGGTGTGAGAGGACTTAATGGTTTTCACTCATGCCTCTAGTAACACAAGTGAGACTTTGCAATCAGGGAGAGGCAGGTCTGTTTGTTTCTTTTTTTTTAAGGTAATGACTGTTGGGAACATTCCCATAAGAATACTGCAGCATGTTATTTAGAATTCCTGCATGAATCATAGAATCATTAAGTTTGGAAAAGACCTCTAAGATTATTGGGTCCAACCAGTAAAGGAGCACTGCCAAGTCCACCACTAAACCATGTCTATAAGAACCATGATTACACATCTTTTGAATACTCCCAAAGTTCGTAACTCAACTACCTGCTCTGGGAGCCTGTTCCATTGCTCGACAACCCTTTCAGTGAAGAACTTCCCTCTGCCATCCAATCTAATCCTCCTCTGGGGCAACTTGAGCTGTTTCTTCTTGTACTATTGCTTATTACTTCAGGGTAGAGACCAACCTCCATCTCGCTAAAACCTCCTTTCTGGTAGTTGTAGAGAGACATGAGGTCTCCCCTCAGCCTTCTTTTCTCCAGGCTATACAATCCCAGCTCCCTCATTCATAGTTCATAAGACTTGTGCTCCAGACCCTTCAGTAGCTTCATTATCCTTCTCTGGACATACTCCTGCACCTCAATGTCTGTCTTACAGTGAGGGGCCCAATACTGAATGTAGTGTTTGAGATGCAAACTCACCAGTGCTGAGTACAGGGGACAATAAGTTCCCTAGTCCTGCTGGCCAAACTATTTCTGACACATGCCAAGATATTTGCGTATTTTTACATGAATATTCCACCAAGAGTTACATTTGCCATAAGCTTACTATTATAAAAATATTCCAAAAATTTTCCTTTCCAACAAGATATCTTCCTTTGATTTACCGTGTTAAATATTTTCCATTTTTGAATACTGAAGTAATACAAGAAAAGCAATCTGATTCCTTTATTGAAAGCTTGCAAATTCAATTAGATAGTTAGTTTAACCTTACTTATTGGAGGGGACGAGAGAGGAAGTCTCTGCAGATTTATTTACCTAGATCTATTACAAAAACCAGCTGCCTTTATTTAGGATGACCTTGTGGAAAATAATCAAGGCTTACCTTTCACTTTTCCTGAGGCTCACTGGTAGGTAGTTGCAAGTGAGAACTAAGGTAAGAAATACCTGAAGTGGCAGAAGATTGAATGTCCCCATATATCCTGGTTGCTGGGTGCAGATACTGAATACACGTTGCTGACATATGCGCAGTATGTTAACCCTTCAAAAGGGCACATTTGCAATGTAAATTTAGGAGCGGGACTTTTGAATCTAACTAGAGTCAGCCTGCAGGGCTCCCTTAATTCCAGTAAGAAACTGGAAAGGATGACAGAATCATAGTATTACGAAACTGTTAAAGTTGGAAAAGACCTCTATGATCATCAGGTTCAACTATTAACTCAGCACTGTCATGTTCACCACTAACCTGTGTCCTCAAATGCCACATCCATATGTTTTTTGAGCAATTCCAGAGAGATGATTCCACCACTTCCCTGGGTTTGACCATCCTTTCAGTGAAGGAATTTTTCCTAATATCCAATCCAAACCTCCCCTAGCGCAACTTAGAGTCATAGAATCATAAATTGGTCTGGACTGGAAGGTCCTTAAAAATCATCTAGTTCCAGCTCCCTGAACAGAGACACCTTCCTCTAGACCAGGTCTCTCAGAGCTCCATCCAACCTGGTATTGAACACTTCCAGGAATGGGACATCCACAACTTCTCTGGGAAAAATATTCTAGTGCCTCACACCTTCACAGTAAAGCATTTTTTCCTCATATCTAATCTAAACATACTTTTCTTCAATTTGAAGCCATTCTCCCTTGTTCTGTCACCACATGCTTTTGTAAACAGTCTCTCTCCATCTTTCTGGTAGGCTCCCTTTCTTTCAGGAAGGCCTCTGAAGAGATGTCTGGATGTGATTTCACCACTACTCTAGGCAACTTATTTCAGTGTCTAATCACCATTTCAGTCCAAAATTTTTTTCTGATATCTAATTTGAACCTCCACTGGTGCAACTTTAGGCCATTTCCTCTCATTCTTTTGCTTGAGATATGGCAGAATAGACCGACCCCAACCTCACTACCACTGCGTTTCAGGTAGTTGTAGAGAGTGCGGCGATCTGCTCTTCCCTCAGCTATTCCTTGTAAGAGTTGTGCTCCAGACCCTTCACCAGTAATTCTCTGGACATGTTCCAGCACCTCAATGTCTTTCTTGTAGTGAGGGGCCCAGAAATGAACACAGGGTTGGAAGTGCTGGTTCACCAGTGCAGGGTACAGAGGGATAATCACTCCCTAGTCCTGCTGGCCATGCTATATCTAATGCAAGACAGGATGTCATCAGCTGCCTTGGCCACCTGGCTCATGCTCAGCTGAATGTTGACCAGCACTCCCAAGCCCCTTTCTGCTGAGCAGATCTCAAGCTACTCTTCCCCCAGCTTGTAGCACAGCATGGGGTTGTTGTGACCCAAGGGCAGAACCTACACTTTGCCTTGTTGCAATGCATGCATTTGTCCTTAGCCCACTGATCCAGTTTGTTCAGATCCCTCTGTAGACCCTTTCTGCCCTCCAGCTGATCCAACACTCCCACCGATCTTGGTGTTGTCTATGAAGTTACTGAGGAGACGCACTCAATTCCCTAATCCAAATCATTAATAAAGATGTTAAACAGGACTGGACCAAACACGGAGACCAGGGGAATCCCACGAGTGACCAACCATAACTGGACGTAGCACCATTCAGCACCGTTCTCTGAGTGCAACCATCCAGCCAGTTTTTAACCCAGTGAAGAGTGCCTGCCCAAACCATGAGCATCCAGTTCCTCAGGATAATGGTGTGGGAAATGGTGTCAAATGCTTTACAGAGGTCATGTAAATGATCATGCTGCCTGGGCCTGAGCCCCTGTTATGTTGTGTGATGGCATTCAGGATGATCCGCTCCACAGCCTTCTCTGGTACTGAGGTTAGGCTGACAGGCCTGTAGTTTTCTAGATCATCCTTCTGACCATTCTTGAACTGGATGTTACATTTGCTAATTTTGAGTCAACTGGGACTCTTTGGCTAACCAGGATGGCTTTCAAATGATTGAAAGTGGCTTGATAAACTCTTTCGCCAGTTCCCTCATTTCTCTCATGTGAATCCCATCTGGGCCCATACATAGACTAGTGGAAGTCTAATTGGCATAGCAGGTCACTAACCATTTTCTCATGGATTATAGGCGCTTCAGTCAGCTCCCTGTCACTAAATTCCACCTCTGGGAGCGGAGTACCCTGAGGAGAACTGGTCTTGATATTAAAGAATGAGGGAAAGAAGGCATTATATACCCCAGCCTTTTCCTCATCCCCTAACACTATGTTGACTGCTGCATCCAGCAAAGGGTGGAGACTCTCTTTAGCCCTTGTTTTGTTTACAGTGTATTTATAGAAATATTTTTATTGTCTTTAATCCCAGTGGTCAAATTAAGTTCCAGTTTGGCTTTGGTTCTTCTGTTTTTATCCCTACATAAAAACTTCTTGTAGTCCCCCTAAGTTTCCTGTACCTCCTTCCCTGAGTTCCAGCCTAAGTTCTCTGTTTAAACAGGCTGATCTTTTTCCCCAGTAGCTTGTTTCACGGCCTGCTCCTGGATCTTTATTTCTTCTTAAAGCACACCCAACCTTCCTGGACTCCTTTGCCCCTCAAGATTGGCAGCAAGCGACTCTGTTAATCAGTCACCTAAACAGGTCAAAGTCTTGTCACATTTCTTCTAGAGCTTGCCTTTACATATACACATATATATACAGATGTGTAAAACCAAAGGGAACTTAAATCATACCTGTAAGACCCTATTCAGAGCATAAATTCTGTATATTTTCTGTAGACTGATGCCTTGTGGTAATACACAAACAAAATAAGCAAAAAAAATTACCCACCTGTAAATGAATGAAGTATTGTTTCTCTCTCATATTCCTGGAAACTTTACTTCTAGGAAAACCTCAGCCAAGTTTGAGGTTATAAATGAAATATATTTTTTAAAATAAGAGGTGTTTTGCTAAAATAAAAGACTTAATCTGCCATAAAGTAAATAGTATACTTATTAAGACTATGCATATTACAGATGGTAGTGGAGTAGACTAAGTAACATAATGTTCCTAAAAGGAATATCCTCAGTAATGTTCACGCTTCTATGACATAATGAAACTTCATGGAGATAAATACTGCACTGATTTTTCCAAAATATCAGATATGATAAAATACTAAAGGGAAAAAAGACCAAGGTGCAGCTCTCACTGACTGGTATCACTCCAATAAAAGTATTCTTCAGAGAAAAGTGCTTTGACAAGAAAAAGGGCCTGACAGTTTAATGTCAGAATGGTTATGGCTGAGTGTATATTATGCTGATTTTATACATGAGCTTTTAAAATCTGTAGAACTGGAAACATGAATGATTTTGTAAATTTCTACATATAATATACTCTTTTAACCAACCCAGAAAGAGATAATAAAATATAATTTTCCCACTAGAAGGTTTTGTATGTTAGCAACAGGTTTTCTTTTTGATTTAAAGTCCACCACTGGTCACACTGAAATTGTCAACATCAGATTTCTATTGCAACAAGCAGCAGCATTTCTGGTTCAGAAAAAAAAATCTTTAATTTTAAAATCAATTTTGATATTAGTGCTTAGAAATACAACATTTACTACTTGAAAAAAAAGTTAATAATAGAATGAAATTCTCAGCACACTATTTTACTTTTGGATGATGTTTTTACAAAGAGGCTTTGAAAACAATCATAACTCTATATACAAACCACTACAGGCTTCTTCAGGGCCTCAGTACATACAAGGATTTTTGCCAGAAGATTACATAACAACCATTATGAAGCAAATAATCCATCCCAAAAGCTTTTGCCAACCGTATGTTATGAAAATCATTAGAATGTTGAAATTTCAGAACTGAAAATTGTCTGGAAGAAAACAGGAACCTGTGAAGCCCTGAGAGAAGTACTCTTTCATCAAAGAAACCTGCATCAAATTGTAGTTGGAGTCAGAAGCCAGGAAAAGGTGTTGAAAGTGTAATTAACAAATGGCTTCATATTCCTTCAAGGAAATCACAGACTGAAATAGCTTTTCTTAATGAACATTTCTCTTGAAAAATAGTGTTGCATCAATCATCCTTGACATTTATAACAATAACATAATATTCTCATGTGTTTTCCTATGTAATGTTGTTTAAATGGCATAATAAATACTGTCATTCTGTGTACTAACAGGAATGGGCAATCCTTTGTTTTGTGCATGATTGCATTTACACATTATAGAACTATGAAATATTTACAAAGTGAAGGTTAAATCAATACGGGTTTAAAATTTGAACTCCTGTCTCCTGGGGCTTATATCATTTTGATTTAATGAAGTAAAAGGAGGGAGAATGTTGACATACAGGAAAAAATATTTCGATTCCCCTTTATTGTACATAGAGAGGGCGTTAAACTAGAATTTGCTGGTGACTCATGCTGTAATTAATTATTACACCTTTTCTGTTCAGGCTATTATTTGAGCTGTCTCATTTGTGAAACATAAAATCTAACTATTAAGCAAAAGAGAAGGAAAAAATGAGATACAATCAACAGAAAATAAAAAAATTAATGCTTAACCAATGTAATTGCTTAACCAGTGCTGATTTTTAGTAGATTTAACATATAAACCACTATTTGGGCTCAAAGAAGAAATAAATTTAATTTACCAGAGTTTCCTGTAGAAAATGGAAAAAAAAAAAAAACCACAAAAAATACCCCTGAACATAGAATTATAGAATCATAGAATCAACTGGGTTGGAAAAAACCTCCAAGATCATCAAGTCCAACCCTCAAACATGTCAAACCAATGTGAAGTTTGTAAGTAGAGGAGCATGTATTTATGAATGTATGGTCTTATCTGGTTGTTTGGGTACTTCGACTCATAAATCAAATTAGCATATATTATTTTCAGATCAATTCCACAGCAGGATAAGATTATACCCATTGCTATTCACTAAAGTGAACTTGAACTTTAGTTCAAGTCTCACATCAGTGCAAGGATGGGTATCTTTGTTTCTTAATTTTGAATGCAGCCAGATGAGATATTCACAGCATATCATTTACTTGATGAGTCTAAGGAGTACACTTTAGTTTACGATTTTTTCTGCAGAGACTTCAGTTTTTCCAAATACAATTTTTCAATTATCAAGAATTGTTTAAGATTATATAGAGACATCTTTTAGATTCTGTTGTTCGCCAGCTATTAGTTTCCATCATAAATTTTTACATTTGCTTATTCCTATCAATTATTTATACCACAATTCTGCTCTTTGGTTATACTAAATGACACTCTGATAAACCAGAAAAAGGAAGTCAGCGTGATTTTTAGCACCATTTTAAATACTTACTAATTTTTATATTGTGTACACTAATTTGGACAGCTACTGTGGAGGCAAGAAAACCTCTCACACTTTTTTTTTTTGTTCCTACTGGCAATTGAAATTGGTAGTAGATAAAATTTAGAAGGTGCAACTAACATGTCTGATTTAATTTATCTGCAAACTTCCAACCAGAGTACCTGTGGTATAAGTTTCACGAAGAGAAGTTCTGGATTCTGCAGCTGGGATGGGGCAACCCTGGATGTATGTACGGACTGGGGAATGAGATGCTGGAAAGCAGTGCCATGGAAAGGGGCCTGGGGGTCCTGATCCATGGCAAGTTGGATATGAGTCAGCAGTGCTCTGGTAACCAGGAGGGCAAACCATGTCCTGGGGGGCATCAGGCACAGCATCACCAGCTGGTTGAGGGAGGGGATTGTCCCATTCTGCTCTGCACTCAGGTGGCCTCACTTTGTGTGCAGTTTTGGGTACCACAAATCAGAACTAGGAAGCTGAGAGTAAACAGTGAAAACCAACTATGGGCAGCCTCTTGACCTTAGAATAAAGAGTAAAAAATTATCAGGGACAATATTGTGAAGTGTCAATCAGTATTCATTAACACTAATCTAATTATTTCCTAAGGTAACTGAAAAACCTCTTTCTATTTGTTTTATTAGCTGTAATACAGAGAAGATTTTTCTGGAAAATTAATAAACTAGGCTTTGAGGTAGTGTGTTTGGTTTACAAGACAAGGTTTTGGTAGTGAGGGACTACAGCAATGGTTTCTGTGAGAAGCTGCTAGAAGTTTCCCCTATGTCCAACAAAGCCAGCCAGCTCCAAAACAGCCTCCATTGGCCAGGGCCAAGCTCATCAGTGATGGTGACAATGCCCCTGGAATAATATATTTAAAAAAGAAAAAAATTATTACACAGGAGGAATTGCAGCCAGAGAAGAGAGAAGCGACAATATGTTAGAGAAACAGTTCTGCAGACAGCAATGAGAAAGTGCTCAAGGCACAGAGCCAAGATTTCCCTGCAGCCCATGGTAAAAAGCATGGTGAAACAGGCTGTCCTCTGCAGTCCATGCAGATACCCACCAATACCATGTGGAGAACCTATGCCCGAGGAGAGGAATGTAGCCAAAGTAGGCAATGACTCCTGTGGGAATTCCACACCAGAGCAGGCTCCTGTCAGAAGCTGTGGACCCATGAAAAGAGGAGCGCACGCCAGAGCACCTTTGCTGGCAGGCCTTATGAACTTGCGGGGGAAGCATGTTGGAGTAGGACTGCATCCTGCGGACGGAACCCATGGTGGAGCAGTTTGTGAAGAACTGCAGCCTGTGGGGAGAAGGAGACACGTTGGAGAAGTTTGTGTAGTACTGTCTCCCACAAGAGGGACCTCACACTGCAGCATGAGAGGAGTGTCAAAAGTCCTCCACTTAATCAGAAAGGAGCAGCAGAGACAATGTGAGATGAAACAACCACATTTCCTGTCCCCTATCAGTGTCACTTCTGTCCTGTGTGATAATAATTTTACAGGTCAGGCATGCAAACTATATGATGTAATTGGGAAAGATGAAGCCATTTCACAAAAGGCCATTGGGCAAATCATAAGTGGTTTATAATATTGAAAGCAGTTGTTAAGGCTTGGATGAGGGACAAGAAGTCCTGTTCCACATATTTTCAGTAGGCCCACTAACTGATGAAAACATTTACTCCATGTTTTTGTGACTTCTCTGGGCAACAAGCTAAAGTACTAAGCACTGACCACAATTTCAGATAAGGAATTGCAAGTGAAGTCAGAAAATCTAAGTAAATTGAGAAAGCACTACTGAATTGATAGTAATAATCATGATACCTGTATTGTTGCACTTTACACCAGCATATATGCAGAACCCTTGATGAAACAATATTCTCCGTACTCTACATATTCATTCTTATTATTGTCATTAATCTTTTTCTATTATTCTATATTTCTCCTATTGTGACAAAAATCAGGATGTGCAAGTGTTGTACAGAACAGATTTAATTTTCAATTTCAAGCATCAAAACTTAATCCTAAGCAAGCAAATGGGGACTTTGTTATTTACAGGTGATGAACATGAAGCGTCACAGGATGCCTTAGTGTCATAGAGTCAAAATCTGTTTCTGAAACAGAGTAAAAAACCCATAGTATTCAGTAAAATAATATGAACAAGTGCTTGTGGTGCAATACATAGATTTGAAAAGGTACTATAGCAAATAGTACCCTCCTGCTATGTAAACAGTGGTACTGAACTGAGACATTTTTTCTCAGAGAAACCAAGATTGTACTGTGAAAATGTTCTACTACAATGATTTTGTCTTTCATACTAGAAGACTAACAATAATGCAAAATTTTCAAGTGAATAGTACTGTACAATTTTGCTACTCAACATTATGCATAGCTAATCATTTTTCCCTATACTGCTATTATAATGGTATATTGTGACTTTCTTAAAAGAACAGAATATGAATTGAAGACAACAGAAGGGATGGGATTTAGCTTTTGAGAAGTAAATCTGTAATGTTTAAGATTTTTGTAAAACAAAATTCCAGATATACTGTTGAAAAAAAACCCCTTATTTATTATTTATAGTAACAACAAAGGTAACAATAATTTAGTTTTAATGTCAGTTAAGAAATCTATATCTGATAGCATGCATTCTAGTCGTGCATTTACAAGACCATTTGCTGGATCCTTTGAAAAAGTAATTAGAGAAAAAGGAATAATAAACACTAATTTAACTGGTAAAAGTGGACCAAACCTTCATCTCTGAAAAGAATAGAAACCTTCAACATAATCAAAACCACTATAAGTTTATTCTCTCTGTGCTATTTATCTGCAAGATAAAGTTGGAGTGCCACAGTGGAATTTACATTTAAACCAAACAGAGGACAGATTTGGGAACATATCCTGCACCCGTCTGACACCCTGCCAAAACCAAAACCAAGGCACTGACACTCTGTAATACCATGGCAAAACCCCACAACTATGAGCCACAGGGCAAAGCTTCCAAAATGTAACAGTCCAAGGCATTTGTTCAGGAAAGTAAGTCTAGTAGGAAGGACTGGAAGATGTACGTTGGTTGATGACCACACAGATAAAACCAGGACTGTTAAGCTACTCAGTAATATTTATCAGAAGGTTAGTGATGTAATATTGATATTTCACTAAATTTAAGAGCAACTTTCTTATAATCTCCAATGTCTCCAGGACTGTATCTGAAGTTTGCAGTAGCTACACGCTGAATGATTTGAAATAGCACAGTAGTACAAAAAATTCCCTTAATCTTTTATCTCCTCCTTAGTTTTACATACTCAGTTTACATTCTGTATTTCGAAAGCCTGCTTTTCCCTCACCTTTTTCTCCTTTCCATGAGATATGAATTAGAGTTAAAAGCACTCTGAATTTTCTGTGCTCAGGTTCTGAAATTGCTTTTAATTAAATGAATAAATCAATAAATAACATGGCACTGTGATTACGACTCAAAAAATTATGCTCTATTTTTCACTCTTTCATAATGTCAGCTCATCATTCAAAGAAGATAAAAGTAAAAACTATGTAAGCTGATGTGGTGTACTTCTTGCAGAACAACTGAAATAAAATAATTCTGTTTCTTAAAAGTCCTTGGGTGACATGATTACTTTGAAATATATATTTTTTTTTAAGTTTATGTGAACTTTGCCTAGTATTCTTTTTATTTTCTTTTCATTTATTCAGTCTAGAAAGGGTTAAAAGCAAAAAACACACAATAGCAACAACAAAGGAATTCAAAAACCTATTTAGAAAATGAAGCACATTTTTAGAAAATAAGTGTTAATATATCAAATTTAGCCCAGAAAACAAATAATTTCTCTAAAAAGTAGTATGCTTTTGCCATGATCACAGGCAAGGCACACATTCCACATGTTACCTGGCATCTGGTCAGTTACCATGAATAAGAAAATACAAAAGTATTTATAGAAAATGCCTTTTGTGTCTTCCTAAAAGAAAGGAAGGAAGATTCATTTGAACCAGTGAACTTGTTCCCACACTAAATTCATATACCAAGGATCAACTCAATAAGAAATAGGTTTGGAGACTGCTGCCATCTAGGAATACAACGGTTTCCATTACCTCAAGGACTCCTGAAATACAAACATTATTTTCCTTCTGAAGAGAATTCATTGACTAACTCAAGTACAGAGGAATCTCACCATTTATTTCAATGGACCTTCAGAAAGATTTTTATGAGGAAGATGTGTGATATACAATATAGAAACACAAGTCAGATAACCACAACATATATACCTGTGTGATTGTACTTAGAAAAAGAAACAACAGAGCACACTGCAGAAAAGCATGAAGAGGCATAGACAAAATTGATCCGAAATCTCTCTCCTAGTGGATGAGGGTTGGCTCCCAAGACAACTTGGTGACACCTGTAGATACTTACTCTGCTTCCATGTGCACATAGCACCCTTGAAGCTAAAACCAAGGATCTGGTTTAAATTAGATATTAATGAATCAAACTATAAATTGAATGGTCATCAAAATTACCCCGAAAAGGAGTAACATTCTAAGGAAGATGTTACAGAGGAAGGCCACAAATGCCTGAAAGTCTCCCTTCCTTCTCTATCAATAACCTATTCTTTCAATCTGCTTGCTATCTCTGTCTGCATGGGTCTGTGTGAAATTATTTTGTGAGGTGAACATCACAACTTCTATGGAGTGCAGCTGTGTTGTTTCCTGTGAGTATTACAAAAACAACTCTTATACCTTTAGGAGAAAATAACTATTCTCTTTCTACCAAAGCATTCTCATATGCAAGTCTCTTGTCCATAGCTTGTTTCTCAAAGTGATTTAAATCCCTGCAGAGCTCACCAAAGAGATACAACCCTGATACTTCCCATGGGCATTTTGCTGAACCAACCCATGAATGTGCTCATGCTATACATCACTTTGACACCATTAAAGAATTATGGGACATCACATGCTCTTGAAGAAATTAATCACTGCTTAACAGTCTGTGCTCCTATGTTTATGAAGTTGTTTGAAATATCTGCATGTAGCCATTAGTACTCTGAGGAGAGTGTATATGAATGAACCATAGCATTATGTTATAGCTCAGATAGATAGTTTTCAAATCGATAATTAATATTTTGGAAGATTGCTTTATGTATTCTGTGATGTATTGCAGTGATATTTCCAATTGTGCCTGAATACTGAGTAGTGACAGTTGTATTCTGATATAAACAGGTAAGAATTCATTTTAGCAAAATTATTGAAGCAGGCATTTATATTTAAGTATAAAAAATGGACCAAATCCTCTTCTCTTTAACTTCACTAAAAATACATATTTAAATAACGATGCCCAAGAAATCAGAGAATAGCTCCCGTATTTTATCAATCAGACTAGATTAAATTTCATATTTTTCTAGTCCATTATTTTTCAAATTAACATTTTGAATACATCTCTCAAGAACATGGTGACATGTACAGAAAATTTTCTCTCAGAAGCATTTAACTAAGCCTCCTTTAATGCTAAGAGTAAATGCAAGTGTACAGTGAGCCACATTTGTGCACAATTCAAACAGCACATTTAATGGAAGTGAGCTCTACTAATGGAGTTGGATTTGGGGATGGAAGGGAGGTTGCTTGTTTTAAAGAAAAAAGGCATCCCATCTCTAAGTATTTACCCTGTTTAGATGATTTAACTAGTATAATTGAACATCAATTAGCCTTCCCAGTGAAATAAAAGACATAAGAAAGTGGAGATTCTATACTTCTGAAAAACTACTTGCTCTAATGTATTCTTCTGTCAAGTTGTTTATCAATATTCTACTTTAATTTTTAAGTGGCAAATAAGGTTTAGTGTGGGTTTTTTAATTGAAGAAATTGAATTTTGAGTGTAAGAAGTGCCCTAGAATGAGTGTTTGCAAGTCTCTCTAAGCTTCACGACCATAGGGTATTTGGTATGCTAAGATATGAGAAGATTATTAGAGATACCTAGCCCTGAAATTCTGTCACTCATTTAAACTAGTTGTAGAAGCTCAAGAGTTTAATAGATATTGAGCCCATTTATTCCAGCATTTAGTCAAAAGGGAAAAGTAAGTGCTTCTACAAATATCATTTAACCTGTTGCACATACGCTTATAGGAAAAAAAATTTAGTCAGTTACTTTGGACTGAATGACCCCACAAAGCATGAAGCTAGAGGCTACCTGAGGAAGATGTGATAACTTGGGCTTTGCATCCATATTAGCAGCTGGAGAAGATTTGGTGAGCACACAGAGCTGAGCTATTGGTTTAACTTTCCCCTGAAAGAAAACTAGATTGTTTAGCAGCAACTGGGGCATTAGCTTGAAAATCACATTTTTAGTCTGAACTAATAAGCTAAAGTTTGTTTTGAATTAATTTTGAAATTCAGTGTGCTCTGTTTTTATCTGAATCTTAATTACGAAGAAAAAAACCCACCTTCTTGTAAGGAACTTATTACTTCTGCTTTGGGCCCTGGCTTTGGTCAGAAACCACAAAGTTCCTTGAGGATTTCAGAAGTTTGTATGTGATTTTAAAAGTTTTCTCTAAACAAACAAACAACACTACAAAACTGGTTTCTGGGTAAAGATTAGAGCGGCTTACTTGATTTTAGATGTAAAAAGCTAACAATATTTTCAAAAACTGTATTTCTTCAGAAATCTTCAGAAGAACCGTGTCTTATTTCCAAGACCAACTGTGCTAATCTTCTGCTGGAGAAGGGAGTTTATTTTTAAAATCATTTATTTTCCAATAAAAAAAAATCAAAAAATATATTTAAAAAAGTGCAGTGCACTTGCTGAATTTTTACTGTAGTACCTTAGTTTAGTTTAATTAGGTATTATGAATGAGATTAGTTTCAATGAAGAAGCCACATTTTTGCAAACAGGTCCCCAGCTCTGAAAGATCTCAACAACAGTTCATACATAAGCTCATCTGCAACAACACCGATGGGCTCACTGCCTCACTGTGAAGATATGCTTCATACTTTTCCTATTCTCTTTACCTGTGCTTTTTCCAGTCAAACCATATGCAGTGCAAAATGAAGCACTCCACACAAACAAAAACCACTGAAGCAAGTCTTTTTTGATGATATAACAATTTTTTCCCAAATTTTATTTGAATCTTGTCCTGTCTGTTTTCTAAACCCCAAGTTTCTCAAAAGATACTGGAAAAAACTAAAAAAAAAACCAAAACCAAAACCAAGAACAAAATCAAAAAAAAACAAAACAAAAACAAAAACCTTGTAAGGGTCTAATAATGCTATCTTGATCCCAGATATAGGGGCAAAAACTGGAATGTGTTATTGAATACGCGAGTGCTATTTAAGGGTCTCGGGGGCTTCGATGCTAGTGAGGAGGCAGTTATTCCAAACAGGAGATTCCACAATCTATTAACATTTCCAGGAACAGGGGTGACATAAGGGGAAAAATGGATTTACATTTCTTGGATTCAGTATTTACATTTTGGGGGAAAAGGATTTTATATTTCCAGTAAGCAAGATTACACTAGGGAAGGGTGGTCAGCTTTTCCCCAGAATAAGGATTTGCACAGGGAGAGAGAAAACAATGGGATAACTGATAGCATCATTCAAATTCTTTCTACATCCTGCTGAGGGAGATCAGGACAATCCACATGAAATGAATGTCAATGGATCTTGGTTGGTCTTTTAGATGGTGGGTTTTTCCCAGCCCCTGTGGCCCAAGGTTTCCTTTTTAAGCTTAATAATTCCTTATCTGTTGATATCTGAATTTCAGACTGCAACAAAACCCAAAAAAACCCAAACAAACAAACAAACAAACAAAACCACTAACCAAGAAATCAACCAAAAAGTGTATCAATTGCTTTGCTAACACAAACACTAGGATATCCCATACAGAAGAGTTGGAAAAAATCAGTAACATTCCACACAGAGGATGCAAATAGTACCTCAGTGGGTGTGAAAGAGAAGCCAGTCTGTGTTTCTTTGTTGGACCTTCTAGGGGGCTTTACAGAATCATAGAATGTTAAGGGTTGAAAGGGACCTTAAAGACCATCTCATCCCAAACCCATCTGACATATGCAGGGACATCTCCCACTAGAACAGGTTGCTCAAGACCTTATCCAACCTGGTTTTGAACATTGCCAGGGTTGGGGCATCCACAACGTCCCTGGGCAAACCACACAGTAAAGAATTTCTTTGTAATATCTGACCTAAATTTCTCCACTTTTAGTTTGTACCCATTACTCCTTGTCCTATTACTACAGTTACTGATGAAGAGTCCCTCTCCACCTTCTCTGCAGGTATCCTTCAGAGAGCTGTATGAAATATTATAATGCAGTTAAATAAATAATTTTTTTCAGTGTTGTATCTTCAAATTCCAACTCCACTTTCAAGACATTTTTAAAGGAAATCCTTAAGGAAAAAAACTCAACACGTCATCCAAGGATGCTTATCCTGGACAGTTTCCTTCCAGATATCAGTTATGCAGGACATGAGAGACAACTACCAGTTTAAGAATTGTCATGAGGCTTCCTATTAAAGAGTTTGCATTTGAGAATGAGAATGAAGGCAGCAGGAGACAGTCCATATCAGATGACTCATACATATCTCCTTCAGAAACAAATGAACTATGAAAGGATCACAGAGCACAGCAAGGCCACATGAGTATTTGGGCAACAGTATATAACGAGTTAAAACTAATTACATATAAAAACTGGCAATTTGAGACTATGTTCTGAAAACCAGAACACAATGGGAGCCAAAGCAAAGCTCCTAGGCTACTTGGACTGGTACTTTTTGATTACCAATTAGTGGTAGGTAGAGTCGCTTTATTTCTGCCCTCAAGATCTTATAAGAGCTATAGACAAAACAAAGGATGAAATAAAAGAAATATTTTCTTAACAAATGGAGAACTGCAGCAAGAATCCATATCTTTTCTTCAAAGCATACTACTTACAATGTAAGGCAAGTTACTGCAGGATCTGGGATGTGTTTTTCCTTAGAATATGTGATAATGATTTTTTTTCTTCACTTTTCTATGTTTGTTTGATGACTTCCTTGCAGTTGCTAGACAACAATACATTTTCATCTGAAGTAGCAAAATAAGGTGGGAAATAATTTCCTCATGCTATTTCTGTATTGCTTCTAAATCTAAATTATTTGTGCTTCCTAGGCACAAACTCCACTGCTTAGGCTGGGAAGTGAATACAACCTCATACACAATCATTTCATGCCTCAGTTCTGCTTGATTTTTCATGCTCTTTGAACCCTAATTTAACTATGAAGTTCACTTAATCAGAATTTGGACTTTGAGAGTTCTTTTAAAGGATGTGTTTGTGTTTTGATTTGTTATTTAATCTTGTCTTTCAAGGGTAATGAAGAAAATCAAGACCGAACTGAGTGACCAAGTATAGCAAAAGGAATTTCTTCCCTATTCCCTTCATCTTTACCTCATTAAACTGTAATATTTTCTTGTTTGAGGTGTTACCACTTCTATTCTGTGTAGAGTGCTTGTGGCTGATGCGTCTCATCCAAAGAAGTTATTTCACTGGAATGCAGACTTCAGAAATTGCCAAGTTATCTCTAACAGCAGTACTCTATCAAAAAGTTCTTAATAAAATAATGAATTCCTGAAATATACAAATTGTCAATCAAATAATAATAACTTATCTTTCTACACAGCAAAGGTAAATAAAAGTTACATGCCCACCAGAAAAAAAAAAATAAATTAGGAGTTTTGGAATAAATATAAGTTCTCTCATCATCTCTAATTGTCACTTGCTGTAGATGTCAAACTAACAGAGTAGCAGAATCTAATTTCCTTGTTTGATTCACCATGAAATTAAACTGAACTGACAATTTTTATTTTCACCTGACAAATTCTTCCAACATCATTTAAATCTAGCTAATCCAGTACAGTTATCTGCTGCACACACTCATCTCTCCTACCACACCTCTGATTTGCAATATCCCACATCCACAGCTTCCTCTGACAGCCTGGCATTGGATTACATTTACAGTCTTGTAAGGTGTACAGGAATGCACAGACATGGCAAAACCAACAGCAAGCGTATAAAGTCACAAATCTCTTCTGAAAATGATGGGCAGGAAACTAAAGTTTTAGAAGTATGGAAAGCAAATCAAGCATGCAGATAAAATCTCTAGTGTTACCTTTGAATACATAACAACCAAACCTAATGCTTTCTCTTCATAAGTAGTTTATTAATGCTAACGCTTTGCCAGTAAAAAATATAGGAAGCAATAATTGATATATAAAATGCCTCATATCCCTTCATTTTTCAAACATATCAAGTGCAGTATAGCTATAAACACAATGAATTCGAGATCAGACTAAATTCAAGGTAGTATTGGGTGAGCTGTAAACCCAACTCTGATAGCTCTGGTTGTAACAACGCAAGTTGCCTGTATAGAGATGGGTCTGGTTATCCATAAATTATATTTTCCCTCAATAAACAATTCAGAATTTGGAGTCAACAAAATAGTCCAGTCATCACAGCTCCCTGAAAAACAGAAGAAGGGGACTATGCATAATGTGAAAGATATTTGACCTCTTGTACTCCCTTGTAAATTAAAGCTTCTTTCCTTTTGACATGGAGAGCAGAGGCTGTGATGCATGCTGTAAATAGTAAGAAGGAGTCTGCGTGTACTCCTCTGTAAACTCATAAAATGTGATTGTGCTGGGGACCAACCTGCTGGGGAACAACCTGAAACTTCTGTTTCCTCTTTCCTAGGACAGAAGCACACATGGCATCAGAAAGCACAATATTACTTCCTTGGCTCCCCTTCACGCACCCTTGTTACGAGTGAAAGGGAAGACTGATGGGTCACTGGGCTGCAATTTCTTCTTTGCAGTTCCTCCCTAGTGAGGCAGCACATTATAGACTGTATTCTTAGGGTAGAACCTGGTGTAGCCACTTTAATTTAGCAACTGACTTCTTGGCAACTTTTATCCAAGAAAAAACTGTTCTCTTTTGGAAAAAATCAGAAAAGATGCTAAACTGAGTGAAGAACATCAAAGGGATTATTTAACTGTTCTCTTTCCTCACTAGAAAAACACAGATATACTTATTTTGGCTCACTTAAAATGTAACTTTGCTTTACACTGTTCCTTCCCACCCAGCAGGTTTCTTCTGTTAGAAACAGCTTGACACTCTCAAGTTTCCCTTTTAATGAGGTAAATCAGTTAAACGTTAAAGAGTCAGAGGAACGATAGTATTTGACAGAGAATTTACATTAGATAAAGGAGAAAAGTTTCATCTGTCTTTGGACAGGATGGATGAAGAATTCATTCCCTTGAATCAATCCAGAAGATACAAGTACAATTTTATAATAACTCAGTGTCATTCCAGATAGATAACTGGGTCCGAAACATATTGTGGACATATGCTTGACTATTTTGAGGGGAGAATTTTTCAGGTTTTTAAGATGTGCATATTCTGTCCCCCAGCCTGCATACAAGCTCTTAGTAGACACACTTCCCATTCATTCTTACCTGTCTTCTTTACAATTTTTTTTCTTCTAGCAAAGGAAACTATTCACCTCAGCTCAACAAGTTGTGATCACTTTTTTCCTCGAAGGCTGTCAAATTGTTCAGTTAAGACCACAAGAGTCTGCTGTTTCCAACATTTCCTAACTGCAGGGATTTCTTTTCCAGGAACTTTTTCAGTGCCTTCTGTCTTTCTCCATCAACTTTTTCTGCATCTGTTCCTTATTTTTGGGAAATCCAAATCCTTATATGCCAGTGCAATAGAAGGGGCCTCCTTACACATTATTTTATTTTGAGAAACTTCAGTGTATTTAATCAGCCTCACCAGAATTTCAATTTTATATTCCAGATAATAAAGGAAGTTTAACTACTACAAACTACTGAAGTTAGTACAAGATGCTGTGCAATTTCCATTGTTTTACAGTAATACCTCTTTTCACTCATTCTGTTATCACCTCAAAATTAAGCAACCTAATTCATCATAACTAGACCCATAACTAGACCTTCTGTCACAAAAACACTGTATAAATGCTAAGTTGATACAGAATGAAAAATGCTCTTTGATTCTGTACTTGGAAATCAGTATCTTCTCTTTTGTTGGAAGTGACATAATATGTCTATATTAACACAGGAAACACATACTTTATTCCTTTATGAACGCTTTTTCTGTTGAGTAGAAAAATGCAGTGCCTTGGAAAGAGAAGATGTTATGCATCAAATTCATGCCTAGTAGAACTCCTTTGAAGTTTATGAAGTTAAACCATAAATTAGTTTGGCCCCATACACACACAAAAACCAGTCAGATTGACAGGCAGTTAGACCAGCAAGACTATTTCATGATGGAAGCCAAGAGAAACTAATGAGAAAAAGACAATGGTTTATTTTGGAAAAAATATCTTATACTTGTAGTCTCCTGAGAGTTAAAAATTTTTTTTTTCTTAAACAGAAATAAGATTTTGGAAGTTATTAAGAACAGAAAAAGTTTAAACAAATTATATTCTGTGTTTGGAAAAAAAAAAAAAAGGCACCAAATATAACATGAAAGTTTTGTTCCCTGCACTGTACTACTAGTGTTAGGGAAGCAGTCTTCTATTAAGACATGGACACGGCAAGAAGACAGATTCATTTAGTACTAGTCAATGAAATGGACAGTGAACTGGAAAAGTAAAAAGTCGCATGTAGTTACAAACCACTCCAGATTGTGAAACACCACATGGTTCAAGCAGCACAAGTGAGCTGCACCCAACACACTAGACTAAAAATTTAAATCTTAAAAGCCAAAACACACTGTCCTTGCTTACCCAAATACTTCCAACTAATTTTATATGGCAGTTTTCCAAGTGGGGTTCACATACTTGTACCTATGAGTTTTACAGAATTTGAATAACCAACAACATACAATCACATTTTCCAACAACAAACAGATAGTTTAGAATTTAACCCTGAGTGGAGCCTGCATGTAAGATTACATTATCTTCATTTATTTCACAAAATTACATGTTGAATTTTTATTTGTAGATATTAACCTTCTACCATTACAAGAGTAGGGACGTCACTGTAACTGACTCAATACTTCTAAATCAATTAAGCAAAAAGATGATTGGAAGCTTGTAGTGGGGATATTGTAATAAATGCTTGATCTACTAAAATGCAGATGATCCAGTTTATTTATGTCCTTGATTCATTCATGGTCCTCAAAACATTCTTACTTCTAAACTGCAGAAATATGAGTTTAATGGATTGACTGCTGAGTCATCATCATGGCTGGGCTTCGCGAATGAAGATTTGGGAAGGGGTCTACCCACGCTTGTTGCAAGCGCGTTGGTGGCTGAAAAGGCCAATACGAGACAGGCATGTCCAGTTGCAGAAGGCACAGCAGAAAGACTCCTTAGGTGGTATATTCTGCGAGGCACGATTCTTTCTGCGTTGCCTTTTCCCCTGTGTGCTTTCACAAAAGCATCAGCAGCATTATAGATGATGTGTCTCCAGGCCTCCCGATTGGAGGCCAGAGTAGACCAGTTATGGTGATCAATATGGCCAAGGCTGAGATGTTGTTTCAGGGAGTCCTTGTATCTTTTCTTCGGGGCTCCTCTCATGCAGCAGCTGGTGGTAAGTTCACCATAGAGCAGAATCTTAGGGAGGTGGTGGTCCTTCATTCTGGAAACGTGCCCTGTCCAACTCAGCTGCATTCTTAGTAAAATGGTCTCAATACTTGTGACTGCTGCTCGCTCTAGAACAGATGTATTGGTCACATAATCTGACCAGTGGATGTTTAGGATTGAACGCAGACAGCATTGATGGAAGTGTTCTAGGAGATGCAGGTGGTGGTGGTAGATGACCCATGATTCAGATCCATATAGGAGAGTAGACAGCACTATGGGTCTGTAAACACTGATCTTTGTTCTTTCTTCAGGTGTTTATTTCGCCAAACTCTTTTGTGAAGCTTTCCGAAAGCACTATATGCCTTTGCTAACCTGTTGTCAATCTTACCATTGGAGGAAATGAGGCTACCTAGGTATTTAAACTGCTGGACTGATTTGAGTTCTGATTGGCCAATGGTGATGTGGGGATGTTATGGGGGACTTCCTGAGGTGCAGGTTGATAGAGAACTTCTGTCTTCTTTAGACTGACTTCCAGCCCAAAGAGCTCAGCAGCGTCTGCAGAGCAGGATGTTAAACGCTGCAGAGCTGCTTCTGTGTGGGCAACAAGGGCGGCGTCATCAGCATAAAGCAGCTCCCAGACAAGATGGTTTAAGGTCTTGGTGTGGGCCTTCAGTTGCCTTAGGTTGAAAAGGCTTCCATCAGTATGGTATCGAATGTAGATACCGTCCTGATCATCGAGGTCTGCCGTGGTCCTTTGGAGCATCCTGCTGAAAAAGATTGTGAATAGGGTAGGAGCGAGAACACAGCCTTGTTTCACACCATTCTTTATTAGAAAGGGCTTGGAAAGTGTGTTGCCATATCTGCCTTGGCCATGCTGATCCTCGCGGAGTGAGATGATCATTTTGAGGAACTTGGGGGGACAACCTAAACATACCAGGTACAAAGCCCTCTACTCAGCGCTGACGGGCAAACGCTTCTGACAGATAAAACCTCCATTCTGAATCGATGGTCTGAACACTTTCAGACTCTCTTCAGTACCAACCATGTAGTCCAAGACTCAGTAATTCAGTCCATCACACAACTGGTGAAGTATGAATTGGATACTGCCCCCACTTTAGGAGAAACCCTCAAGGCCATACAGCAGGTAAAAATCAGCAAGGCAGCTGGGGTTGATGGTATTCCACCCGAAGTCTGGAAACATGGGGGCCTTGCACTCCATACCAAATTTCATGAGTTTGTGGTGCGCTGTTGGGAACTAGGCGAACTGCCATCAGACCTTCATGATGCAGTCATCATCACTTTGTATAAGAAGAAAGGTACCAAATCAGATTGCTCAAATTACCATGGTATTACTCTGCTCTCCATTGCTGGCAAAATCCTGGCAAGAATACTCTTGAACAGACTAATACCCGCTATAGCAGAAGGAATTCTACCTGAAAGTCAGTGTGGTTTCAGAGCCAACAGGAGTACCACAAACATGGTATTTGTTCTCAGACAACTGCAAGAGAAGTGCAGGGAACAGAACAAAGGTCTCTGTGTAACCTTTGTTGACCTCACCAAGGCTTTCGATACTGTGAGCAGAAAAGGTCTGTGGCAGATTTTGGATTGACTGTTAGATGGATAAAAAATTGTCTAGATGGCCATGTCCAAAGAATTGCAATTAGTGGCTCAAAGCCCAGGTGGAAACCAAAACCAAGTAGTTTTCCTCAAGGGTACAATACTATTTCAGGTCTTCATAAATGCCATAGTGAATGGGATTGACTGTACCCTCAGCAAGTTTACAGAAGACACCAAGATGAGTGGTGTAGTACCAGGTCCTATAGATAGGAGAAAGGGTATTGATAGATCTAGACAGGTTATGAGGAAGAGGGTGGTTAGACATTAAAACAGTTTACTGAGAGAAGTTGTGGAAGCCTTAACATTGAAAGTGTTCAATCAGGTTGGAGAGAGCTTTGAGCAACCTGATCCGGTGAAAGATGTCCTTGACCACAGCAGTGGGGTTAGACTAAGGTTCCTTCTAAGCAAATCATTCTGTGATTCTGTGAGTCATGTAACTCAGTATTTTTACTTGAGTAATTGCCAATATGATCTACAGTGTTTGAATTTCCTAAGAAGAAACAAGCAAATGAAAATCCTCTCTTCCACTTAATGGGAAATAAGGTTGCTCAAATGGACACTAGGTTAAAAAAACAGGGATAAAAGCAAGGAAAGGTGTCAGGAAAGAGTAAGTCTGAGAAGAGGAGAAAAGAATTCCTGAAACCAGTTCTATTCCTTAATGTCATTCAAAATGTTAACAATTAATTTTCCACAGTCGATTTATTATTTTTTTTTAGATCATTCAATCTCTGTTGTATTTTTCCTACTTACAGAGTATATTCTTCAGGGGTAATTTGGGCACTGGGGCTAATTTTATTTTGTTACACTACACAAGAGGCTTTAAAGTAAAGTAAAGATGAAAAATACTAATAAAAATGGAAGTAATCTTTAAACTTCCTATTTATGGCTGTTATTGAAATAAAAAATTCAGATTTGATACTTTAAGGAAAAATTATAACATCATGCGTGTAATTCCTCCTTAGAGATTCACTGTTGATTCAATGCACTTCTTGATGGATAAAAATCCTCTATAAACCTTACATTAGGAGTCATATGATATAAGGCAAAAATAAAGAAATTTTAATGTATTTTTTTTCTGTCAGGAGCACCAGGACAAATATAAATTTTAAATGCAAGGTGCAGCTGCATCAAACACAACTGGCATGCAGACTTCCTGCAATCAACACAACAAATTCATCACTCAGCCTTAATTATAATGCTGCTAGCTAACATTAACTTGAGCTGTAATTCCAAGATGCAAAAAGATGTTCCTGTCCTCCCACAGACTAATCCTGTTTCTTCTTTGGTTTTTTGTTTATTTGATTAATGGGTTTGTTTGATTCTTTGTGGCATTTGGGGGTTTTTTTGTTATGGTTTGGTTTGGGGGTTGGGGGTGGTTTTGGGGGAGTGGGGCTTAAGAGGGTTGTTTTGTCTATAGTAGGTTTTTTTGAATTTCATCTTGTTGGTTTTTTTTGATTTGCATATATTCTGTTAGGCACTGTACAATGTCATCCCAGTGACTGTTAGCCTCACACACAAGAAAACATAGTTGGAGAGGAACTATTCAAATTATTTTCACCTCTCAAGATCATTTTACGTTTACACTAAAATGCAAAATCTATTTTCATTTTTATTGCAAAAAACACAGGGAATAAGGAATGAAGAATGCAAAAACATTATTTCAAAGTGAAAGCCTTCTTGAACACAAAATTCCATATAGCTATTTAAACTTTCAATCTAAGACGACCTTTTCAGCATGCAAATGATACATGAGAACAAGACAAAAAGGATATTTGAGTCATCATTCACTGCAATACTGAAAAGATATATACATATTGATATAATGCCTTGCCTCAAAATTGCTTTATTTTTGTATCACACATAAGAAGTGTGGTGCCTAAATCAGGCTTCAAACACCTCTTTTATCAAAAAAAATTGGTTAAAGAATTGTCTAAACAATATTCAACTGAAAATACTTCTTTAATCATCAAAAATTAAGAAGTTGGTTATGCTGATAAAACACAATGCCTGGCATGCTGCAGAACATGAACATGTCTTTAAAGATTTGTACCCATGAACAGTAACTTTTTTTTGCAACTAAAAAAAAGAAAAAAAATTTTAAAAAAATTAAAACCTAGAAGTGAATTAGGAAAAATTGACTTTAAAATGTAACTCTCCTTTTCACAAATAGGTATTAAAGAGTACATAAAGATATTTTAAAATGTCAGTTCCTTTTTATATGTCCAAATCTCTCAAGTATTTTAAATTACTTCTTCCCTCTTTTTGTAGGTCCTTATTTTTCAAACAGCAGAAGAAAGGGAAGGAGCTTATAAACCTTTGCATTCATATGGGAGAGTGGAATGTAGAAGTAACAGTTAAGTTGTCCATCACATCCATAGGAGGCTGACATTTCCTTTTCACGGGAAGAATAACTGTGGCACAATAGGATGGGCACTGAAATTAAGTTTAGTATCTTAAAATAGAAAGATGTACCAAATTCTACCTAATGGCTGCTATAGTAGATAAAGACACTATAGCAATTGTTCTGAAAATGAGCTCAAGAATAACCACACATTTGAAATGACAATTGAAATACCAGAATGATCAGAAAGATTATTTCACTAAATAAAATCATGTTAAGTGTTTATCTAAGAGTTTAAAACTCACACGTTACAGCCTTCTCAAAGCCTGGAGGTGTATATCCAGAGTTAATCTGGTGCTGTCCCCAGAGGTCATTGCGTGGACTGAGGCTATTTCTCAAACTCCTTTGAGATAGCAGCCTTCAAAAAAAGGTAGTGCTACACAATTTTATCCAGAAAATATGTGTTTTACTAGGAGAGAGCACAAAATTAACTGAAGAGTTGTAATGGGTTTGTTACCCTCTCTGAGAGGGAAACAGAACTAGGATAGATCACCTGATGTATATTTTACCAATAAGATATTCCATACTATGTTACGTCAGCTCAGATACGAAAGACAGGAAGGAAGTAAGGGTTTTCCTCTCTTCCAGGTAGCTGCACAGTGGTGAACGGGCTGCTTCTAAGGGGGAGAAGAGCATTCGTTGTGGGGAAGTAATCTTTGTTGTTAGTTCCTCTCTGTGTGTATAGTTTTATAATTTTTTTCACTCTGTGTACCTATAAAGCTGTTTTTCTTGGCAGTTTCAGTTTTCGTAGTTTTTCCCTTCTTCTCCCCCTTTCCTGTTCCCCTTTCCCTCCAGAGGGAGGTTTGGCGCAGGCCCGGTGAATACCTGATGTTCAGCCAAGGTAAACAATAACAAGAGTTAAAAACCCTCTAATTCAATTCCTGACTCTTTTCTCAGCTTTTAAGCAAAACTGAGAGAGGAATTTTGACTGAAAATAAGTGGCATAGTATGTCTGTTTTCAGTTATTCCACAGCTGGAAATGCTATAGAGATATTCAAAAGCTGTCTGGACACAATCCTGAGTGACGTGCTCTAAGATACCCTGCTTGAGCAGGAAAGCCGGACTAGATGACCTCCAGTAGTCCCTACAACCTTAGCCATTCTGTGATTCTGTGAAAATTATTTCACTGTTCACTGCAGGGGCAGGAGAGTCAACTCTCCTTGAGGTCTTCTCGTGTTTCCTGAATGCACTCGATGACAATGAGGTAATAACTGTGTGACAGTAAGAAGAGTCTTGGGAATATTAATCTCTGTGTTTAGAATGGTCTTGTTACCTTGGAGTCATAAAAAATCTGAACTGTTGGTGTCAGCCCCGCATTTGCAGTTCTAACATTGCTTAAGGATAATGGAAAGTCTTACACAAACTTATAAAGATTAACAAGACAAAGACCTTTTAAATGGGCATTTTATGTGAGCTAAGTGCAAGGTGAAGCCTTCAGTAACAGTTCATATTTCACAGGGACTTCGCTTTTCATGAAATCATCTCAGTGCCATCTTCCATACGTATTACAATATTGGTTCATTGAAATTCTCAAAGTGGCACTGAACCTGGTCAGACTGAAATGGGGTTGACAAACCTCATGTCTGATGTACAGATAATCAGACCTTATGAAGGTGAAACTAGTTTTCAGGATCTGTACTGTTCACTTGATTTATTCCATCTTCGAAGTCATGTGACTTAGTGTTTCCTGTATGGGCTGCCACCGCCATACAAACATGACCTGATAACACATTGTCAGGAGCACTTCAGAGAGCTTACAGCAATCTAAAATCTTTTCACAGAGTGTGAAGTTCCATCTGAAATGTGCATATTTGATAAGCAGTTCCTCTTCTTCTACCTGTCTGTCTTTTCCATTTTCAGAAAGTTAATCTTCTCTGCTCCACTGAATCCTGTGTCAAAATGAGCTGACTTCTCAGAAATGCATCAGGTTGCCCCATATCACTGAAACCCCAGGGAGAGACAGATTTTGCCACACATCTCCAGACAGCAGCATGGATGGAAGCAGCAGTAGGTTTAGCTGCTCAGTTGCTTTCAAGGTGACGGACTTTCAGGTATCAGGGTAAAAATGCTCTTGAACTCAGTTCTACTACTGTTTAGTCCTTAGGTTTGGGCTCAGGTACAGATATAAACCATTTTTCATCTTGAAGAGGTGTTATGAGCAGGTGGGCTGTGCTGTGTATGAAATCTATTTTTCCCATGTAATCTCCATACATTATTTCAGTATACCCCAAAACAATTTCAGGCAATGACAAGTTGCATGGATTATCACAGCAGTGCTTTGTTACACCTCTAGCACTCAGCACTTTGCTATCTGAGTGTCTGTCCCCACACTGACAGGGATGACCTTATCTTTTACACCACACCAATCAAATCTGTACAATAACGCTAGCTGCCTCTACTATTTATACTGAAATAAAAAAAACAAGCTATCATATCAGTTTCTACATTCACCTACACAAATGTCAAGTCACAGCACTTTATGGGGCCTACAATTTGCCAGTCATTTTCTAACCTCTCCTACATCAATTACTCCTGAATTTAATGCAGTAATAGTTTATTTTTATGTGAGAAAGAAAGCTTTGCCAACAGCATCTCAGGAGATATACCTGGTATCTCATAATTCTCTGTGTAGCAGATGTTGACCCCTACTCCTGGAAATAGTCTGGAAGAGGAAACTCCAGAGCGGCACCCTGAGTTACAGAAACCCATTTCCTAGGTCAGCTTTAACACAACTCAGTATCTCTGGCCCCATAAGTCACCCTGAAGGGTAACTTCCCTTGGCTGCTACAGCTATTTGACTGTGTGTTCGTTATCTGAACTTGCAGCTATTCAACAGATTTTTTTTTTTTTCATTTTCTAATTATTTGATAGGTTTTAAAAAAAAAAAAAGATGAAAAAAGGAAGGATAGAATGTCAGTATTTGACTTCCAGACCAAAGGGCTGACATCACAATTCAAGCAAAGCTGATGACCTCAGCGCAGACACTAGATAACACTGCATAATATGACACACCACGGAGGGGATTGCAACTGTACTGTTTAATTTTATGAATGATGTTTCAAAAATCATACCTGAGCACTATTAGGGTTTTTTTATTCTTTTAATTGTAGCCAAAGGAAAGCTCTCTCAAACACATTTTGCTGGCAGTAACACATGAGAAAAATCAAAGTTTCCTTTCTTTAGCTGTTCTCTTCACATCTGTTTTCTAGTGACAATGCAATTTTGCCTGAGTGAGTGACAAGGTTTTTTGCCTTGTGAGATGTGTGCTTCCAAACAAGAAGACAGGAGGAGATGGTCCAGCATTAACATTTTTGCTCACAAATATATGATATCAGTATTTCATATCCTTCAAGGGCTGGATGCAAACCACGAAATTAAAAAAGTGGAACGCTTCTGGACCTTGACCCTCAAAGAAGACAATGATCTACACAAGGGTTGAAAAACATAACTATATGCAATCTGCACTGTACAGAATACTCTTTTCCACATTCACAGACCTGCTAAACATTATTAAACAAGCACTAGCTTCACCGTGCTGTTATGACTCCAGTTAAGTCTTAACAGGAAGCAAGAGCTGCCTTTCTAAGCAACTGAAAGGAGGTTAAATGGAAGAATGAAATGATACTTTATTTCCAGTCTAGCCTATAGCAGTAACTTGCAAGTGAGACTAGTGAACTCACTTAAATCATTTTGAGGCTATCCTGAGGCAAAAAAATCACCACAATGGAAGAGTAGAGCTAAAAACAAAGCAAGCTTTTCAGCAACAAAGCCACACTGCCCATTATTCACACCAGCTGAAAGACATACTTCTGTCCTCCTAAACTCCCTTTAAAATGACCATTTATAGTACAGTGATGTACACTCAGCTACATCTACTAGCCCTTTTTTACTATTTAATCATACTGATTATTTTTAACACAATACTGCATTTTCCACATCCAGTTGGAGAAATGCCACATGAAACAGTGCACTTGACCACAATTGCCTGATATTTTAAAATTTAAGTTCCCTATGAGAGAACAAAGTCCAACAGCTACTGAAATTCAGCTCTTCAAAATTAAAAACAAACCAAACCAAACCAAACAAAAAACCTCAACAAAATGAAACAAAACCACACACAGACACAGAAAAAGGAAAACAAAAATCTACACCAGAAGATGGTGAATACTTCTAAGAATACCTTTTTAGCCATATTTCAAAGCACTGACTCCTAGATTATCATGTTACATAATCAAAAGGTAAAAACTAGTCTAGGCAATTGAAATACCTCATAAGCCTGGTGCTCAGAGATGTTCAAATTCCTATGAATCAGTTCCTACAGTCTAAACAGAACAGCAGCAATAAAATGCTTAGAAGATGAGGGAATTGAAGAACTGGCTAAAGGCAGAAGGAGCAGACACTGCTGGTTCAGCCATTTTGTCTGATTAACTGACCTACCAGGTCCTGCCTGATGGTCCTGATAACATTAATCTAACCCTTTAAAATTATTTCTCTTGTGATATGCTGTCAAATCCTCAACTAGTTTATAGAAATCTCTAACACATCATCACTTTATGTTGGCTCATATCAGAACTGTGGTGTTTAGCTAGACGCACACTATTAAAACCATAGCTGTATGGTATGGGAACTCAGGAGGTCCCATACTAAGTTAAGCATGATGAAGTAAAGTCTGTTGTATCTCTAAATGTAATTCAGTTAACTTCTTCTCAGTAGCTGTTATAGTGCTGTGTTTTGGATTCAGAATGAGAATAATATTGATAACACAATGATGTTGGTTTTTGCTAAATCATGTTTATCCTAAGTCAAGGACTTCTTTATCATTGTCTCGTTCTGCCAGTGAGGAGGTACACAAAATAAAAGTGGGAGGGAGCATAGCTGCGGCAGGTGACCTGAACTGCCAAAGGGATATTCCACAACATAGAATGTTAGTGTACAAAATGAGGGAGACACCCAGAAGGGGGGCTGATCTGGGTTCAGGAACGGGGTCTGGCATCAGTCAGCAGGTGTAAGAAACTGTACTATGCATCACTTGTTTGGAGTTCTTTTCCTTTCCCTTTTTATTATCATTAGTATTATTTTTTACTGTTATTACAATGTTTAGTTTGTGTTCAATTATTACACTATTTTTATTCTTATTTCAAGAAGTTTTACTTTTCATTCTCTTCCCCTGCACTGGGGTGTGGGGGAGAGAAAGGAATTGACAGAGCAGCTGTGTGGTGTTTAATTTTCAGCTGGGCTTAAACCAAAACAGCATCCCACCTAAAGAAAGGTACAAGCACTGACATATGGCATTGAGATATAGATTAGAAAAGTTCTTTAATGCCATAGCTTCATATCCTTCTTCCTTCTTCATTTCTGTCTTTCTCCCCACTATATATTTAAATATATATATAGTGTAGAAATGCACCACTGTGTGTAGATGGACTCAAATGTATGTGTGCACACAAAAACATACCTGCAAAAAGATAGGCACAGTGAAAAATTCTGAGTCAAGCAATGGGTTTATTTGCTTTGTTTTTATGATTCCCTTACCTAGGAAAGAGATTTAAGTAAATACAACCACTCAAAAGCAATGCACAGAAAGCAACAACTTCAGTCAAACATTGTGAAGTTAAGAGTTGTGCAAGCTTCTCTAGACATTTCTACCAACCTACTTTAGCATCGGCTTATCGACCTACCAGTATGCCTCCTGCATTTTTCTGTAGAAAACTGGACAAAGTGAACTACATAGCCTGGACTGAACTGGTCTGCAAGAGCCTTGTCATTTACATGAATAAAGAATGCAAAAATTAAACCTCAGCTTCTCACACAGGAAAATACAATATGTAGAAGTATATAAAGTAGGGAGAAGCAATAAAAATCTTCTGTAGGATGAACATCTAATAAAACAAAACTGGGAGAGAATAGCAAGAAACCAAGATTTTCATTTTCATGTTAACCAACTTCAGTGTGATTGTATTTGGAGGCAGTAAATGACAAGTTCAGACTTTACACTGACTGTTGTGGTTAGTCTGTGGTTAATCTGCCATCACAGGCTTTGTACTGGTCTGACACGTGTACGTATATGAGTATCAGGCAATAAAAAAATAGATTAAAAAGTGAAATACCTTCAAACTGTTGTTGAATTAAGCTGATAACCCCTTGGAAATGTGAACCTTGAGAGAGGGAATTTTTTCTCCATTTTCTCCATAAGTCACACAGACTTGTGTAGCTGCCTAATGAGCCACCTGGTTTGGGCTAAATTAACCACTTGGGCACTTGGTTTTCAGAAGGCCTACAGCTGCTTCATTTTGAACAGTATTGTTATAGAAACACAAAATATGTTGAGTTGGAAAGACCCAAAAGCATCATTGAGTCCAACCCTTAGCACTGCACAGAACCATCCACAAGAGTCACACCATGTGACTGAGACTATCATCTAAACACTTCTTGAACTCTAGAGGCTATGTGCTGTGACCACTTCCCTGAGGAGCCTGAGTTATGCTGGAGACTACCAGCCACTGGTATCACCCTAACCCTAACTCCAAGCCTAACCCTACCATTGTTCCAGCCACTTCACTATCCAAAGCCTGTTATATTCTACAGCTGCAGCAGATTTACTATGCTAGATGCATACTGACTGCCCAGAGGCACTCAAGGGATTAATGAGTAGTTTGGTAGCCAGACCAACCCAAGAATCCCATGAATAATCAATGGTACTTGAGGCTCTTTGGGTAATTGAATTGCAAACATAGTAATAACTAGAGATGTATCAACAGCCAAATTATGCTTTTACCTTCCTCTAAATGTACATACTAATGAAAAAAAACTCACTGATTGTGAGGATTATTTATCTACTTCTATACTTATACTAAAAAAAGGAGAATCTCTAAATTTGTGAACCTGATTAAATTTCATCTTCCCGGAGTTACCCTCTAATTGCACCTAATCCATGTGATTCTACTACGCCCAGTGGCAAGACTAGGGAAGAAGTAGAACACAGTAGGATCATACACATTTTTTTCAAGGTGGAAGGAAAATTTAACACTAGAAAACAGATTTTACTGAGTTAGTCATGGCTAGGCAGATAAACAGCATCACATGACTAATGTTTCTGTGTAGAACCATCTCTAATTAAGTCTTTTACAATAAGTTCTCCTGTAGATAGAGAAAAGCAGCACCATGTGCAAAATCAGACTTCCTTTCTTTTTAACGTGTTAGATTAGAGCCTGGCTGGTCACCAGGCACCCACTAAAGCTGCTCTATCTCTCCACTCTGCAACTGGACAGAGGAGAGAAAATATAACAAGGCGTTCATGAGTCGAGATGAGGACCAGTGTAAGACCCCAAGAGTCGAGCTACAAACTCCCAAAGGAATTTTATTTTAAAGAATATACAAGGCTACAAAATTTCACCCACCAAATTTTTAGAAGAGTTTTCAGTTCTTCAAACACCTTAAGAGGGACCACACAAGACAAAAACTGCACACATTTTCTCAGGAGGTACTTTGGCTGGGTTGGATTTTGCATTGTATGGGTTAGCATGTGCTAAGTCAATGGTTTGTGGAATGTTTTATTTTGTTTGTATGCTACACTTTAAATTTCCTAAAGTTTACCAATAAGTCTCAAGTTACCTAAAATATTAAGAAAGGACATTATGAGAAGAAGTAAAGAAAGAGAGAGAAAAAAAGAAAATGATAGCTATCACTGGAGAGTCCTATGCAAGCCCAGTTTCCATGTGTCCAGGTGGTAGGGTTTGAACAACATGGGGAGCATATGTCACTGCTTTTGTTTGATTTGGCCCTCTGTGGCCACCTATCCTAGACTGGACTTCTGGCCCATGGACCACTGTGGGGCTCCTGGGTGGGGTGAGAGACTGAGCTCCCACTGCATTAGCCAATCAAAGGCTGGGTTAGCGGTTCCAGGGGCTGTGGTGTGGGCGTGCTTCCAGTGTCAAGTTACTGTCAGCTTCTTCGGGGCTGTCCCAGGATGCTTGAAAGGGCTGAGATATGGGATAGGGCACTACCTCACCTCTGTGAAATTCGACCTATACCCCACCCCCACCCCCCCACACACTTGAGTTGGTCTGAGCCAATAATTAATACAATAATCCAGTATCTCACAAATGGAAGACGTCACTCACCAATTACTGTAACGGGCAAAACAGACGTAAAGTGGGGATATTAATTAAATCTATTATTAACGGAATCAGAGCAGGATAATGAGACATAAAATGCATCTTAAAAACACCAAACATCTTCCCCCCGTCCCTCCCTCCTTTCCAAGTCCTACCTCCTCCCCCCATTGGCACAGGGAGATTGGGAATGGAGGTTATGGTCAGTTCATCACCTGTGGTTTCTGCCACTGCTCAGAGAGAGGATTCTTCCCCTGATCCAGCGTGGGGTCCCTCCTATGAGACACAGTCCTCCATGAACTTCTCCAGTGTGAGTTCATTCCACTGGCAACAGTTCTTCACAAACTGCTGTCCCAAGGGTCACTTCTCCATGGGTTGCAGACCTTCACACACAGGCTGCTCCAGTGTGGGTCCCCCACAGGGCCACAGGTCCTACCAGGAAAACCTGTTTCAGCGTGGGCTCCTCTCTCTATAGGTCAGCAGATCCCTGGGAAGACCCTGCTCTAGCTTGGGCCTCCCACGGGGTCACAGCCTCCTTTGGGCATCCCCCTCCTCCCATGTGGGCTACTCCACGGGCTGCAGGTGGATCTCTGCACCTCTGTGGTCCTCCATGGACTGCAGGGAAACAACCTGCTTCACCATGGGCTAAAGGGGAACCTCAGTTCCAGTGACTGGAGCACCTCCTCACCCTCCTTCTCCACTGACCTTGGTGTCTACACTGTTGTTCACACATTCTCACTGGTTGGAATTTTCATCAGCACCATAACTTTTTTTTCCTTCCTAAATATGTTATCACAGAGACGTTACTGTCATTCCCGATTGGCTCAGCCTTGGCCAGTGGCAGGTCCCTCCTGGAGCCAGCTTGTATTGGCTTTGCTGGATATAGGGGAAGCTTCTGGCAGCTTCTCACAGAAGCCACCCCTGTAGCCTCACCACTACAAAAACCTGGGCAAACAAACCCAATACACTTATGCAAAACTTAAGGGATTGTTAGTGGTGGGAAATCATCTCTAGAAGTATACAGAGCTAAAATTTTACCACAGAGCTTACCACGTTATGCTCAAGCGCCAGTGCAGTTGTCATATGGTGACTAGTTTTCCTCTTGATTATTTTCAGAGGAAACAACTGGTGCTACTTTTTAATAATTACCAAAGGGCCTCCTCCCAACCCCATATTTCCAGTTTGTGGCCATTCTCTGACATGAGATTCTCCCTTTGATCAGGGAAAGCAACAGTCATATGTGACTTAACCAAGAAGCTGTCACACTGAATCACACAGATTCACAGAATATGCTGAGTTGGAAGGGACCAACAAGGTTCCTTGAAGTCCAGCTCCTTAGCCCAGTACAGGACCATCCCCAAGAGTCACACCATGTGACGGAAAGTATTGTCCAAACACATCTTGAACTCTGTCAGGCTTAGTGTTGTGACATCTTCTCTGGGAAGCTTGTTCCACTATCCAACTACCCTCTGGATGAAGAACTTTTCTCTAATATCCAACCTAAACCTTCCCTGACACACCTAAATCTCCCTTCACACAACTTCAGACCATTCCCTCAGGTCCTGTCACTGGTCACCACAGAGAAGAGATCAGTGCCTCTCCCTCTTCTTCCTCTCACAAGGAAGTTGTAGACTGCAATGAGATCTCCTCTCAGTCTCCTCTTCTCCAGGCTGAACACTCCAAGCGACCTCAGCCTCTCCTCATACAGCTTCTCCTCAAGGTCCTTCATCATCTTCGTTGCCCTCCTTTGGACACTCTCTAAGAGCTTAATATCTTTCCTATATTGTGGTGCCCAAAACCGCAGAAAATATTCCAGGTGAGGCTGCACCAGTGCAGAGTAGAGCAGGACAATCCTCTGCCTTGACCAGCTGGTACTGCTTTGCCTGATGCCCCCCTGGACACAGTTGGCCCTCCTGGCTGCCAGGGTGCTACTGACTCATATTCAACTTGCCTTCAACCAGGACCCCCAGGTGCCTTTCCAAGGCACTGTTTTCCAGCATCTCATTCCCCAGTCTGTAGGTACATCCAGGGTTGCCTCATTCCAGGTACAGAATCCAGCACTTCCACTTGTTGAACTTCATCTGGTTGGTAATTGCCCAGCCCTCTCATTTGTCGAGGTCTCGCTGCAGGGTGTTCCTGCCCTTGAGAGAGTCAACAGCTCCTCCCAGTTCTGTGTCATCTGCAAACCTGCTTAGTGTCCCTTCCACTTCTGTGTCCAAGTCATTTATGAAGATGTTGAAGAGCACTGGGCCTAAGATGGAGCCCTGTGGAACCCCACTAGTGACAGGTCACCCCATTCACTGTTACCCTCTGTGCTCGATCTGTGAGCCAATTGCTCACCCAGTACATGATATGTTTATCCAGCTGTGTGCTGGACATTTTGTCCAGAAGGATCCTGTGAGAAACAGCATTGAAAGCTTTGCTGAAATCCAAAGAGATTACATCAATTGGCTTCCCTTTATCAGCTAGGTGGGCGATCGTGCCATAGAAGGAAATCAGGTTTGACAAGTAGGATTTTCCTCTCATTGAAGGGACAGAAGCACATCAGTGCATAAGACACATGAAGAAGTGAAAGGGGCACCCATTTGCCTGATGGATCTGTCACCAATATTTCTATTTCTGTTGTCCTTCAGAATAGTCCTGATCACTCAGGCACGATAATTTCTGCTTCAACTGCTTTTAAGGCTACACCACAGCTGAAAAGATGGGTATCTTAGAGGAGGTGGAAGAGTGGAATAAGAAAGATAATTGTCTTTGCCCATCATTCAAGTCAATTATTAATTATGCTTACAAGGCAAAATTAACAACCTCATTGGAGAATTCACCTTGGCAGACATCAACAGAAAAGCTGTAATTGACTACACTAAGTTATTTGTAATAGCGAATATAAAAACGGTGCCTCCTCATCCATCCAGCACATCAGCCCCAGTGGGCCTTTTTTGCATCTCCTCCTATGTACTGCTACTCCAGCTACTATGGTGTACTGTTATTTTCTGTCATTCACTTTATTGGTTAGGCCAGGTTTCTTCCCACTTCTTCGAAAATAACATTTATCCACCATATTTCAGACAAAGTTCAGCAATGTCCTTACAACATTATTTCATCATACAAGGTCTCTCTTCCACAATTTTTCTTTCAAAATGAAGGCTTTCATTCCAAATTACAGGAGCCATATTCAAAAAGTCATGAACTTCCTTAGCAT
>NW_021940612.1:3977833-3994502 GCF_001715985.3 Manacus vitellinus
AGAACCAAGAGTCCCTGTCTAAAGAACTTAGTTCTGTGCTTGCCTTTTTTCTCCTATATTTTTTCTTCTTAAAATTCCTTCCAGTTAAAAGAAAAAAATATGAGACCCTAGGAAAACCAGGAAAGTAAGTAATCATTCAGAAGGACAATATTTCAACAGAAGAATTTTCTCCAGATCTTATCTTTTGCACACAGCTTGATAAATCTTATCTGACTCTATGTGCTCAGCCATCCCATTTTTGCTTGTTTGAACCAAACATAGATATAAATCCACCAGAAGCCTGAAAGGCTATTCAGTAACACAGAAAAATGAAACATATTTACTATCTAAGACCAAAGGGCAAATATACTTGAGAAACGGCACTGCGTGTGTATCTCTACAACAGAATTCCCCATTTCTGAGAATAAACCATCACTGGTGTCCACATGCATTCTACAAATTGTTGAGAGGGGGAGTATGGATGTTGCTTCTAAAATGCAATATCACCTTTTTTGTTATTTTTTCTTAGAATTTTACCTCATGTTTTCACCTAGTTGCGTTCATTCTAATTACAGATTATGGCTACTAGGTCTCTATTGACTACTGAGGGGGACTGTATGGAAGTTAAATGCAGACTGTGTTTCTCTGATGCTTATGAATCATGTAAGAGTTGCAGCCAGAAGAAAGAAATCACAGCAAAATAGTAAAATTAAACCCTATGCAACCCACCACATCATCCTACATGTTCTGTCACTAATGCCTGATTTGTTTGTTGGGGTTTTTTTCCTGGATCTCATATAGGCTTAAGGAGAACAAGAATAATTAGACCATTCATTTGAGCTTTTTCAATAATTCTAACTTGTATAGGCAGATAAGTGTTGCTGACCATTATGGTTTAAGATAAAAGCTCTTTTAACAAAGAAAAAATACATTTTAATTTCTAACGCATGAAGTAGATTTCAAGTGTCTATTTTTTAAAAAATAATGGTTCTGTGTGTATTCTTTTCTATCTTACTTAGAAGAGCAGTTGCCTTTTGTTTATACACAGAATGGAAGACATAACTCTTTCAAAAATTTGATGGGTTTTGTTTTATTCAATTGGTCCCTGGAAATAACTAAAAGGTCACACATCAAAAGATTTATGCTTTCTTTTATGTGATCTTTCTGTAGAAGATCCTTCCTTTCCCTTCTTTATACATACAGTTTGTTGCTTGTTTACAGTGCAGATGTTATTAAAAAAAAAGCAAACTTCCTGCAATCAGAAGAAAGCAATTCACTTGCTTTGCAGATTGCAGCAATTGTGAAACAGGGTAGCCATACAGGGCCAGCAACCAAAATTCCTCTCTGAGAGGGCCACATGCACTAGTGAGCCTTGTAAATTTTTTTTTAACTCAGTTTCAGGCCTGGATTTATTTGTTTTTCTAGGCAGACTGATCTGGCTCCCTTCGGGCCCTACAAAATAATCTGTCACTGTCTACACAGATAACCTGAGGCAGCAATAATGAAGTCAGCTCACTAGGCTTTGCAAATGGGCCTAGTATCTTAGATCATGTAAGACCTTTTCATTTATTCGCTTTCCACCTCAGGGTTTCCTTTCTGTGTCTCTTCGCCTTTCCCTGGCATATATGCATGCGTCCAGATGCAGTTGCTCCCCCCCCCCCCCCCTCAAAAGTTCTGGGACAGTCTGAGAGCAACTGGGTGATTTGATTCAGCAAAACTGCATGTTTACAAATTAAAGAAGCAGCTTCTTGTTTTAGTTTGTTCTTATATTGATGCTGGTATGCTTTTAATGGCCCTGGAGGCTGATCACAGCTGTTAAATACTTTCAGCCTTGACTCAGACTAATTAAAAGAAAAATAAGGGATCTAGTTAAACAGCTCTTGACCTAAATCTAAAATGGAAGATTATTTTGGTATTGGAGTAAATATTAGATTATTTGGGATTAGGTGTGGATAATCCCAAAGCTATGAAGAAGGGATTTTTATGAGGCATAAGCACAGAATGGATCAGGTTGGAAGGGACCACAGGAGGTCATCTGGTCCAGCTTCACAGCTGAAACAGGGTCATCCTAGAGCACATGACACAGGATTGCATCCAGACGGTTCTTGAATATCTCCCGCAAGGGAGACTCCACAACCTCTTTGGGCAATCTGTTCCAGTGCACAGTCACTTGCACAATAAAGAAGTTATTCCTCATAATAATCATGAAATAAAAGGTATAACAGAAAGTAGGATTTTACTTTCCCAATCTATGTCTTCCTAAGACTCACAGGCAACTTGTGTATTTTCCCTTCCAGTTTCTAATTAGGTCGAATGTAATTATTTTTCACCATATTTGGTACATTGCCATATTAAAAAAATACTAGTTCTCACATTTCCATTACCAGAATAGGGATCTTATTCTGATCACTCTGGTTTTAAATCCAGGCTATACAATACCCCTGCTCTCTATGATGCCCATAACCTCATGTGATGACATACACTTCCCAACAGTCAGTATAGCATCACTTTGCTGCAAGCCTCACAAAATCAGAGGTGATGAATTAAGCTCACATCTATTACTTTAGATGATGTTCCATAATGCAGCAACTGACCCAGTGATCTGGGCCCAGAAATGGGACCTTATCGTACATTTGTGTTACCCATATTCTTCAGATTTCACAGCTTTATCTTAGTTTCCTGCCAGCACGCACTGTCTAAAAGTTGGCAATGGCTAGGGCTTTTTACTGAAGCTCCCTGGTGACTTTTCCCAACATATCAACAGAAGTGTAGAGGATAGGCAAGCTGAATCCCAAGCTAGAGGTGTAGCCTGTGTGTTTCAGAGGGTTTCATCCTCCCCCGGAGACAAAGCGGTGGAATAATTCCTCTGGAATAAGATGTGTGCTTGGTTTTCTAACAAAAGTGTTATAATTGAAAGGTTTCAAGTGAAATTGAAATCCAATATAGACTCTCTCTATGGCTTTAACAGTGTCATTTTAACCTTCATTTTCATTGACTATATAACAAAATTCTTCAGGATCAGTTCCTTCATAAGTGTTTATTTGGCAGATTGTGTGGACTGGTTCTAATGCTATTTAAAAAAGATTTCCACTCACAGCGTGAACTAAAAAAATTCACTTATGATTAAATTCCACACAAATTTAAGTTTGGGTTGTAAAGTCCCAACCAAAAAGAGAAAGGAATAGATGTAGATGTGCAAATGCTTATGGTCAAAAAGGAACGACAAAAGTCAGAGGGTTCACAAAAGCTTACAAAGTTTTATGAGTAAATTATACACACAGCATGGAGATTGGTATACTAGTCCCTTGTCTTACAGTATAAACACATGGCAGAGGATTTTGAATAAAGAGTAGGGTGAAAGAGAAGAAAGAGAGGGGAAGAGAGAGAGAGAGAGAGAGGGAAAGAGATCTTAAAGAGACAGAGAAAAAGGAATGCAGGAAGAAAGAAAGAAAGAAAGAAAGAAAGAAAGAAAGAAAGAAAGAAAGAAAGAAAGAAAGAAAGAAAGAAAGAAAGAAAGAGAAAGAAAGAAAGAAAGAAAGAAAGAAAGAAAGAAAGAAAGAAAGAAAGAAAGAAAGAAAGAAAGAAAGAAAAGAAAGAAAGAAAGAAAGAAAGAAAGAAAGAAAGAAAGAAAGAAAGAAAGAAAGAAAGAAAGAAAGAAAGAAAGAAAGAAAGAAAGAAAGAAAGAAAGAAAGAAAGAAAGAAAGAAAGAAAGAAAGAAAGAAAGAAAGAAAGAAAGAAAGAAAGAAAGAAAGATAGATCACCAATCCTGGCTGCAGTGTTGATCCACCCAGTGTTCAGGGTCCTGGGGGTAACACCCAGGCTTTGAGGGAGTACCTTTTTATTCACCGCCATGGAAAAAAGTTTCTCACTTATTTAATAAGCAAATGAGTTATTATGTTGTGATGGGTTGATGCTGGCTGGATGCCAGGTGCCCACCCAGCTGCTCTATCACTCCCCTTCCCAGCTGGACAGGATACAGTAAGGTGGAAAAAATGATTCATGGGTTGGGATAAGGCAGTTTATTTAAAGCAAAAAGTAAAGCGGAAGCTTGAGCGTGCAAAAGCAAAGAGAAAGATACCATGGTTCATTCTCTACTTCCCATGAGCAGCGATGGTCAGACACTCCCGAGCAGCAGGGCTTCAGGACGTGTGACGGTTCCTCAGCAGGCAGCCATTGGAGACAATGAATGCCTGCCTTCCTGCTCCATGCTTTAGTTTTTCTATCTGAGCTGATGTCATATGGTATGGAATATCCCTTTGGTCAGTTTGGGTCATCTGGCCCACTTGGGTCCCCTGCCAGGATTTTGCCCTCAACTGAGGAGGGAATGTTACAGTGCTGATGCTGTAGCAGTGCAGCAGTAGCCAAAACAGTGGTGTGTTATCAACACCCTTCTAGCTACCAATGCAAAGCACAGCACTGTGAGGGCTACTGTGGGGAAATGAACTCCAGCTCAGCCAGACCCAATACACCTGTGCAGTTTGTTCTTCTAGACCTTCCTGGGAATGCATCTGATGGCCTCAGGGGTGTTTAGTGCTCTTGATGCCCCCACTACCAGGCCAACCTTTCATCAACAGTCCATGCCCACTTCTCAATCTCATTCCTGCACTTGTGCTGTTTAGTGCTGTGCTCATCTCCAGGAGGCAGAACAGTGACATTTGTCCCAGAAAAGTGCTACCCTACCTCCATATGTGCCCCTTCTCTCACCACATCCTGTTCTTTCTCACGGTATGTTCTTACCAACAGTCCTTGTTTGGCTCCATGACTATCCAGGTACTGGTGTTTGAGACATACACATTAGCCCCTTATCTTCTGGGCTTGTATAGGGTGTGGGTTGCTTTCAGATTTCAGACTACGGGTAGAAGAAGAAGAGGATCACAAAATTAAAAATCTGGAGCTTTTGAGATTCAGTGGTATCCAATATGTAACACCTCCACAATGAATTATTGTGTTAACATATCTTGCATGAAATACACAATAATAATGATATTTCCTGACAAGAAATCACAAGCTAGACATTTAGTCACAAATTCTTACTAATTTCCCTGGAAATCATGTACCCACTTATCCTTAATAACTTTGAAAATTACAGACAAATAAGGCAGAAGGAGAGAAAAAGACATTAAGGAAGTCACTCTATGGAGAGAAAAAGGTTGAGAAAGTCAGTTTCTACACTACAGTGACAAGAAAAACACATAAATAAAATAATTTAATACAAGTATCAACTGCTGTAGTAAGTTTGACAAACAATTTTATAGAAAAACTCAAACTTTCTCAGGGCTGCCCATTAAATATGAAAGTTAAAAGTCTGATAACTTAGTTGACTAAGTTATCTAATCAATTTAATCATGAATCTAGTCTTGTTCCTGTGATCCGGCCTGTTTCTTAAGTTTTTCTGGATACTTATCATGATAGAAAAAAATCAAGATGGAATTTTGTCATCCACCACCGTAAATTAGACACAACAGTCAATGGCACTTTAGCAATGTGAAAACTATCATACATCCAAAAAATTAGCTTCATTTTACACTTCATAAGAGCTACAAAAAATTTGCCAAATATAGCTCTGGTTAGTAAATACATCAATGAGGTTAATTCATTACCAAATTTCTGATCTGAAGTATAACATACTCAATACAAGAACCAAAAAATATGTATGTGAATTAAGGTAAATACATTCTGCAGTGATCTATCTTCCTCTTCCAAACTCGCTGTCTGTGGGGTAAAACTGGGAAGATTTTCACCTTTATGAGACATAGAAGTACTTTAAGCTAGATTCTTTTCCCCTGTAGCTTTCATTTAACAGCATATATTCCCTTTCTGAAGACTGTTAAAGAATCACAACAAAAAAAAAATCATCCAGTGAAAAAAAGAATTTACAGTGTTTCTTTTCCATTCCTGCTTAGTTTTCTGTTTCCCTGGATGTATATTCAGGTTGCTGGTACTTCATGGCAACAATCATACATTACATGGAAGACCATGCATTAGGAAGTAGGAACTAGACTTTGATGGAATTTAAAAACCAAGTGCTAATAGCCCTATTTTGAGGTAAAACTTTCTAACAGAAGCCTTTTTGGTGACAGTATATGCTACAAAAAGATGACTGGCAGACACTATTTAGATACTATTTAGAGATTATGATGATTAGTGTCACCAGACAAGCAAGTTATTATGACCTTATGAAGGGAACTGGGAAGCAGAGACAGACTTTGATCCACACACATTTGAGGCAATGCACTGGCTTTCTGGTTAACGTGCTTGGCAGCACTGGCATTATGTATTCACCACAGATCATTTCAGCAGAATCTTATAAATATTTTATCAGTCTGACTTAGGGAATGCCTTATGTGCATCTGTTCACATGACAATGTAATCCCCAGTTCACACTAATTGTACTGTCCCTTCACAGGAAAGCACTGGAGTGAAAGCAAGGAGAAAAACCTCAGCACCTGTGTCTACAGTTTACCTGGATAAGTGCATAACAGGAATATGAAACAAGGAGTTATCCTGGGAACAATTAACACAGAATAGCAGAAACTGAATTAAACATTTCTTCTTTTTACAGTGCCCTGGACTCCAGTGTCACACACACGGACATATGCACATGCACACTCTGCAGATTTTTACCATTTAACCCAGGTAAAATGGGAGAGATAGGCACATCATGCTTCCTATTCAGCCAGAAGAAAAAGCTTACCAGATTGTTTGGCACTAGCATTCTACTCTGAATTCATCTCTTTCAGCTACACAATTTTCTAAATCACCCATGCAATAAACCTAGCTCCTCTGATTACCTGCATCAGTGTGCAAATTTCAGTCATTTACATGCTTCGAATTTTCAGAAATTTTCTCATATTCCTATTTTGGTACCTATTTTACAAGAGAGGAGATAAAATGATGTAAAAGTTACACAAACAGAATTCTACAAATCTGTCACAGAGTTGCTGACCTGCTTTTCACAGCCCATCTTTATCAGATTTCTTCATCTTTTCTTCACTGAATTCCTACTCCTCACAAATAAGAACTCTGCTTTAGAAAATCAAACATATACCCATGTTCCTGTACTAAATAATTATTATAATCCTTACTTGCTGTGTCATGTCCATCGTGGTTATAACCTCCCTAGTGACATCACCTCTCTTTTACAACTTCCATGAAGCATTCAGCACACTTCAAAATAGCATATTTCCTGTGAAAATTAATTTCCCCAACATAGAAATGACTCCTCTCAGTATTAGGATCATGTTATCAACAGTGCAGCGACTTAGGCACAAATAAACAAACAAACTAACTAACAAACATACAATAAAAACAAAAGCAGATTCAAAAAGCTCTTCGATGCCACTAACCAAAACTAGAAGATTTTTGAGCAAGACCCTATTGGCTCCTGTTCATGGGTCACATTGGGAAATGCAGGTGGAATGACTTGCTTCCACTGAATGAAAAAGCTTAAATCCCTCAGAAGCTTAAATAACCCCATAATCTAAATTTCAGCTTTATATTCAGGACTTCTGAAAGAGCAATATCAGACACACTGAGATTGTGAACTTAAGAGCTATTCCCTAAAAGCACTTAGCAAATAAAAGGTAGGGGGAAATAAATAAATCATCAAAGTCATGGGAAAATTAGCCACAGGAAACAGAAAAGAAAAAAGAAAAGAGAGAGATTGAGATAGAGCATGAAAGAGAGGTTTCACATTCCATTATATACTAATGTATGAGTTCAAAATGAAGAAAAAACCTCTTCTGGCACACACACTTCCTTTGCCTCCAAAAAATGGTTGCTCCATTCCATCACCATGCGGAAAGACGGAAAAAAAGACAGTTAAGCAATCAGCTCTCAAGGACTGCATGCAACATTCAAATGGTCACAGCAGTAGGAACAACACAGTGTTATGCACAGAGGGAAAAAAAAATACAAACAAAACAAAGAAAAAAAACCTAGGAAACAAAAGTGGTACCGGAATCAAAGTGAGAGCCATTTCCACAGGGATAAATAAACTTGACCTTCCCTTCCCACCACATCTTGCATAAACAAAATGCAGAATGGAGAAAAGAGCAAGTAAAAGCCTCCAGTCTGCCCAGAAGCAACAAGCCATTCCAGGCAGAAATTTCAAAAGAGCCAAAATCAGGAACAATTTAAGTCAATGTCTCACATTTTCTAATCCTAAAGCTACACAAAATCACACCCAGAAGTGGTAAAAGTCAACAGAGGTAATCCTTCTTGTTATGCTTTTTGTCCTCCCTAGCTTCAAATCTGTTGTATCTTGGGCAACAGACTGCAAACTAGCACAGGCCTTTTGAAACAAACTAAATGGTGATAAGGAAGAAAAACCCAACAACCACTGTTAAGCTTTGTCATAGGTTCTTGATGAGCTACACCAACATCTGTACCATTCCTGCAAACTAGCAATGTCTGTGTCCAGAAGGTAAGTGGGGAAAATACCTGTTTAGTAAAAATCAATAACCCAGCCACTACAAGAACCAGTAGGCAAAAGACGCTTACTTGTTTTTTGTGACAACAAAAGGGGTTCAGAATTAAAAGAACTATTTCAAAAGATGAGAATATTTGTTACTTGTGAAAATCCTTACATATTGAAGGAAGTGTTTGTAGGACTTCAGAATTTTCCATGAGCTGGATCACAAGTAGTATCTCATCTGATCATCTCTACTAATAGAAGTTTATTTATTATTTCCATGCTTTCAGAAATCACCTAAGACAAACAAACATGTTGTGAATAAATGTTTGAACTGAAAATCTAAATGACAAAATTCTTACAAGTATAAATATACCAGAAAAAAAACAAGGCAGAAATTTCACCAAAATAATATTAAAGATTGCGAAAGTTACTTTGCAAACCAGTATCCTGCTCTGTGACACTATCCTATTATTGAAAGAAAAGGAGAGACTGAATCATTATGCTGCCATAATCATCCCCTGGAAGTTCGCATACACATTTAATGATACTTGTAATAGCTGAACATGTCACTTATGTGTTAACACATTTAATAGTTAAATATGTCAAAAAGGTCAGTGATTATTACACTCTTGATGCCCGTCATTCACCCATGTGACCAACAATATGGGACTATGCCTGCTGTTCTTCAAGGATGGGACTGTAACACCAGCAGGCTAGAAGCAATCCAGTAACATTGCCTTCAATCAAAAACATACATTATGTAAATTTTGCCATCAGTCCAACTGCTAGAACTAATCCTGTGTCAGATAGCACTACAGATCACTATGAAAAGTCCTTTCTACTCTTCCACTCCTAATCTTTTAAAAGAGCACAGCAAAATACACACTACATATTTTGCTTTTTCTTTTCAAAATTAGTGTTACAGTGTTAATTATCTGACTCTTCAAAGAAGTCAAATACAGGTCCTACAATAAATGCCACAGGATGGACCTTCAAATGTTCGCCATCTCTAAAAGAACCTATATGTTTTATCCAATTATAAAATCAATTTCGTTTTAAAACTTAAATAAAATTCTTAAGGCTACAATCATCAGCTAAGTTTCTGGGATATGAGCAAAACAGTTTATCCATGATACTGCCTTTGTTCACATCTTGGTTAAAACCAAAACCAGAATCAAATCCACTTCATGTGAGAAGTCCTGAGACATAATGTCTTCATTCCCACATACTTTTAAATGTGTAAGGTGTCTTGAAAAGCAAAGTACCTGTGTAAAAAAAAAAAAACAAACAAAACCAAAACCCAAAACCAACCAACCAAAAAAATTACAAAACAGAAACAAAAACATATCCCAAACTAGCTGTTTATTATCAGCTGGCAGGAAGAGTGTATTTGGATCTTTTGACAATCTTATTTACATGTTTAAGAAACTCTGTATATAAGGATGGAAGATATTATTCAGAAACCTTTCTTGAATGGCTACGTGTGAAACAGATAGTCATTTATCATTTGTATGCCTACTTTTATTCATTTTGTGTACCATTAAAAATCAACTATGATAAGAAATGCAAAAACTGCTGAACATAAACTTGCATTGCTGTCTAAGCAAGCCAAAAACCCCTCCAACTGAAACTTTATTAATAAGTAAATCTACTCATTTCTATTGAAGGAAAAGCCTATCCAGAAATATACTAATCCTAGCCCTCAATAATGTACTCAGGTTTGTCTGATGTGAGTTAGGTACACTTTTAGTTCCTCTAGGCCCCATCTGTCAATGGCCCCTTACTGAGTGAACAGTGAGTGAAACTGCACCCACTGCAAGGAATCTGGTGACACAGCACTAAACGAACATTAATCAGGATGTTGCTCCTACAACAGTGAAGCCACAGGGTATTCGCTTTCTCACCAGTTTTGCAAAAAAAACCCTCAAACATAACTAGCTTTTGGCTACTGGGATTAACAAACTTCAACCTATGTAAATTTATGTTCCTTGTGACTCCTTTATGTCTACAGGCATCTTGATTGATCAAAAAAAATGAAAGTGAGTGGCAGGACCATTCTCAGGGCAATTAGCAGAGCAGTACACACATGACAGATTTGGCAGAGAAAAAGATAGTTATTTTATGACTGAAATGTATAGAGCCTCTAAGAGAGGTTAGACTCTAAACAAATGTGGACTTGATGATCTCTGAGGTCCTTTCCAACCCGATTGATTCTATGGTTCTTTGATTCTATGATTCTATACTTGAAAATAGCATGAGGCAGACCTACCATTAGGTGGCATTGTTAAGTCTGAGGCATGAAGACCCAGTGCATACCTTGTTGATGTACTGTGCATTTGGTAGATGCGTGTGCATCACAAGCATTTGCCACAGGTGCTAGATGTCTAGAAACTGATAAATCTCTATCCAAAGTGATAGCCCAGCCAATGACAGCAGAGTGACAAGGTTCATAGATTAGGGTAATACTTGGAAGAACTCAGAGTCTGAACAAACAGGACACAAAATGTTAGGGAGAAATTCATGGAGATACCTTTGCACAAATGCCTTGGTAAATCATAAATGACAGACTTGGGGTTGAGCAAGGGCTCAAGGTGTAGTCTCCCAGCTTTTACCCAGGACCAACCTTCCTCACTGTAGTGGTTTGAACCAGGTTTTCCCCCTGAAGCTAAGAAAATGGTAAAACCCCAGGGGGTGGTAACCCCTGGAAGTTTTGAAGTTTTGTCCAATCTGCGCTCTTGCGAAATATAAACATACCACAAGCAAATGGAAGAGACGAGTTGTAGTTTGGTTGTAGAAGTGGTAGCCATGTTCTGAGGTCATGAGGAGCAGAAAGCAGAAGCCCCTGGGGGGGCCTCTGGGGCTCCCCAGCCCCCAGCGGGGGCCTGCGGGGACCTGGAACAGCATAAAGCTGGGCTAGGTGCCTGCAGCTCAAGAGCTAAGAAAGTTTTCTCCACCGTGAGTGAGCAGAGACAGCAGCGGCAGAAGCAGCGCCCAGAAGCGACGGCAGAGAGCCAAAAAGATAAGAAGTGGCAGAGGCATTACAGCCAAGCAGGAGAGACACAGTGTTGTCCGAAAAAGAAGCTAGCAGCAGCCGAAAGAGAGAACTGAGTTCTACAGAGAGGAAGTTTGGGGGTAAGAACTGCAAAACTCCCCTAAACTTTCTTTGAGATCCCTCCAAAATGGCGGGGGTGGACTCTTACTGATTAGAAGTCCTAAATGGAGTAAAGGAGCTAAGAAGCTCGGTTGTCCTGAGAGATCAGCCAGGACGGTGTGTAGGAGGTTGACCTTGGGGCCCTCCCTTGCTGCAAGCTACAAAGAAGTTCGCAGCCATCCTGAGGCAGGGCACAGAAGCTCTGCAAGGGGCTTGAGTCCCCTGAAGATACCAGACCATCACGAAGACCCCCTGTGCTTCGTGGTATGACCGTGGTTGAACGACCTTTGTCTGGGGTGAACGTAGCCCACGGAAGACCCCTCACTTGGAAACGACGGGGCCGGGGAGGGGGCTTGGATACCCCCTTCGTGAGTGCTGGCAGAGATCCAGTTATCAGCTGCTGCATGTGAAGAGGACAGATGACTGCTGCCTTAGAGAAACTGCTCAGAGACTAGAAGGGATCTGTCCTTCTTCCCTCCTGGACTTTTATTTGGAGGGGAGAAGAGATCTGATCCATTGTAAATAGTTATGTCATGGCAGAGATAGTTGTGATAGTGTGTATATTGTATTATAATATTTATTTGTATAGTCATTGTAATATATTCCCTTTCCCCCATTTTGAGTCTTGTGTGTTTGTCTGGAAAACCCATCTCACATTGGATTGAGATGTGACAGGGGGCTAGGACTAGGGAATTAGAATTTTAGGGATCTCAAACCATGACACTCACTAATGAAACCATACAATAAAACACACACGTGATTTTTCAATTTGGGTCGCCCCAGCCTTATTAGCAAAAATTAGAGTGCCTTAAGAGAAAGAATTCTTCCCCCAGCTCTCAATTGGATAATCACTTCTATTTTCTCATAATAACTTCTTTCATGAAGCAAAAATGATTCAAAGAACATGAACTGACAATTGAAACCACCATTGATGCCCACAGGCATCTCTCTTTCAGAAAATTAAAGCAGTAACAAGAGCAGGCAGAGACAGTGAAATAACAATAAAAACATATTTTGAATAAATTATTCTACAATAAAGCTAAAAGTAATCTAAAAATAAAGTCTGATTATCATCCTCATCATGCTTGTTGCATGGCTTAAGCATAAAATCATTTCACGATGAGCACTGAACTTGTTGAAACCAGCATTAAGAATCATATCTGTTTCTTCTCCCTTCCTCCTCATATCACGCCAACATGATCAGCTTAAACAGCCCCATACAACTCAAAACATCACCTGCAAGAAGAAGGAATTCCTTCTGAATACAGTACTTTCCGTAAACATGCTCTGCCAACAAAAACGTCATTCGAAAGGTAGTCAGATCGTCTCTCCCCACTTTGCACTCAGTTTTCTGCATGGCATAAAACACCCATTCCCTAAGAAATCAATAGAGAAAGACAACTTGATTACAGAGAAAAATGTTTTTTTATTTTTTCTGGAGAAACCAAAGGAGAGATACATTTTAAATTACTAACTATACAAAAATAATACCTGCTTTATTCACAACCCAGACACTGTTTCAAAAGACAATTTTTAATCACTTATTTTTATTCTTATTTTTACTTTTAGGTGAATTTTTTTCAGTATGTTGGTAAATATCTTCTAGCTATAGTTTATGAGATTTTTTGAACAGTTTTCTTTTTTAAATCCTCTAAAAAGCACATTCTTTGAGAGACAACCAATAAAAGAATGTATTTATTATTTTGGTTTACAACAGTGGGACTAGAAAGTGTAAATAAGAAAACACTTTATCTGAAGGGAGTTCCTGTAATCTGAAGGGAGTTGCTTTATCTTTGAAGTTCAATGGCTTCATTTTCCACCCCACCATAATATCTACATGACTGCCATTTACATAGAAGTATGAAGGGGTTTATATTTTTCATGTTCCTGTCCCATTTTGTAGAAAAAGAGACTGATTGTGCAAGGAAGGAGAGTTAGCTAATTGACATATGGTTCACAGTTTATGTTTGCCTTGTAAAAGTGGTCACAGTAGTTCAACACAAACATGTTGAACTAAATCTTCTAAATCCTCCCCTTTTTAAAGCCTTGTACCTCTGAAATGAAAGCCCATTCCATCTGGATGCCACACAGCTTTCTATCTCAGTTTTGTAAATTCACATCTAAAAAAGTAGATATTGTTGGGCATTTTTATTCTTTTGGTGAAGCAAGACCTCCCCCATGTCTTTATGTTTTTTTCCAGCTGAATCTTGTTTATACCATCCGCCTTGCTCAGAGTTGCACATTAAGGAAGTTGCTGAAGTAGTTCTATTGCATTAGTACGAAGAAAGGATTTAGGGGAGGCTGAGAATAAGTTAAGAATAAGTTAAGCTTCTGTGTTAGCAGCAAATGACCTGGGCAAATCCTTCAAAATATCACAATACAAGTAAGCTAGCAGAAAAAAAAAATCCCTAAAAAAACCCCTTTCTTTACTTCAAATTTCCCTTTAAATGTTGTATGAAGCTATAAATAAAAGTTTATATATGACGTTTGTGAAAACTTCAAGAGTGATTAGACCTTCCTCAAATTTATGTCTCCATAATAGTCTTGTCTTTGTACTTTAAAATTAACCCTGCGTATTAACAAAGATTTTTTCTAACTTTGGATCGTGCTGCAGCAGTGGTTGCTGGGGGTTTAATGAGACGGTGACTCATTAGACACTAGGCAAGTGCTAGTCATAATGAGAGGCATCTCAGGGGATAGCGAGGAAACATTCACCCTCAAAAACAATCTGCTGCAAAGGAGTAACACCAACACACAGTACTGGATTTACAGATAGTGAGTGATCAGGTACAATGCCAAGGTGGATAAGTATTTCAAGGTAAAAACTGCGAGGCTTGGAGTTTAACAGAGAAAATGGTGAGAAAGACCAAAGAGATGAGTAATATGCGCAATGCTGAAAAAAAGAAAGAGATGCAGTGGGCACATGGATTTGTAACAAGAATTGTGGAAACAGGGTCTCAGAAATAAAACAAAAACTGCAGTTGCATGATCAGGGAAGGGCATGACCAGGCATACAGAGATGACTCCAGTGATCAGAGAGAGTACAGTAAACTACGAGAAAAGTATGTGGTTGAGGAAAACAAAGCTTAGATAAAAAAAAATAAATCAAATCAAAACAACACCTTTTTTTTTCATAGCTAGTATTGATGACTACAACAGGTTGTGGGTTACAACAGGTTATGGGTTACAACCTAAACTCTGTAATCACACTGCCTGATATTTAAAGATATAAATTAGTTTTGTCAGCACACTTTCCTGTAGGAGGCATATCCCAGGGATGCAGGGGGATGCATTCTGGGTCTTGGAGTCCCCAGACAGCATACTGACACACATGAGCAGTGTCTTCTCTACTGTCATTGGTCAGGCGGGTCACATGCCCCCCGAAGGGTATATAAGGGGGCATTTTTCTTTAAATACAAGATTTGGCTACTTGCCCTCTGAGCTGCTGGGTTGCGTCTTATTATATCATATTAGTAAGCCATACTTTCCATCCTTATTTGTGTCCAGAGTGAGGTTTTTTTATGTGGATCCAGGAGACCAGGGTCATACAAGGCCCATGCAGTGATGCAAGTCAGTGACTGAAGACCTGAGAAGAACTTAGTAGGAGGAATGGCATATTTTCAATTCTAGGATGCTAACAACATCAGGATGAAGCAATTGCAAGGTGGTCACTACAAAGCATCTGGATAACAAGTCTACAGAAAAAAAATGAATGGATGACAAGTGCAATTTCTTCCCTTGTCTGGAGAACTGTATTAGAAATTGAAGTCCTATTGCCTAAAGAGAAGGGATCATCTCATGACAAAAGGTCTCACAGCAGTCAGATCACCATTTGGGGGGTTCTTCTTCACCCTATCACACATTCCCATCGCAAAAGAAAGAAAATACAAGAGCCACAAATGTCCTCATATGTTGCAGTACCAGTTATGAGAATCCATGATTCATTTCAGTTTTAAGTTGCCACAAAGCCATGGATGGTAAGTTCCTCATTTAAACAGATTCACATTCATCTTATACAGGGACAGAAATTTCACTATGGTAAAGGCAGTTGTTGCTGTGAAACACCATACCTCTTACCTCTTCAAGTGAGATCTTATGGTGACAGCTATTTCACCAGGTATCCTTCTGTCAGGTGGGGTCTATTCTCTCAAGCGGAGCTACAGACAGTTTGCAGAAATGACTGTAATTAGTGTTAATCATCACAGCAAAATAGTAGCACCTAAACTCATCAGTACTCTCTGCACAGAGACTGAGAAGGCAACAACAGAAAAGTAAGTGTACTAATGCCTCACACAAATGTACCTGGGTTGTCAAACTAGGGGTGAGATGTCTCCTTCTCAAATAACAGGGGAGTTTTTCCTTCTTCTTAGTTTTGAATTTATGTTTAGTCATCAGGAATACTATCACATAACAGATCTTACATCAGCATTTTGTAAGACTCTTTATTCTGATTACTGTGGAAATTTCTAACATCAAATAGAATGTGAAATACAGTTTGAGAAAAGAATAGACTGCAGCTGGAACCAATTGCTGAAGGTTACTCAATATATCATTATGGCAATAAGAACTTTTTTTTCCAAAGAAGTGGCAGTATTACCAATACAAGGTACCAAATATGTGCCAGCATAACATATAAGAAAAAAAAACAAAAACAAAAAACCCCAATTCATTCAGCAGTGGCCCCATGAAAGATTGCAAAAAAAGCAGTCTTCTTGTCAACCTTTCCATTTTGCGTGATGTGGCAGTTTGAACCACATTAGAAATCTAAATCCAATTTTTAGGCTTCCCCCACCCCTTCTCAACAATTTATCCTAACATCGGAGAGAAACTTTCAGGCCAGAGGCTTCTGTGGGGGAAGGGGGATGTATATACTTTTATTTACAAAAATAAATACTATACAAACTAAAGGCAATTATATATACATATATATATATTACATTACTATCAGTCAGTCCTTTCAGGCCCCTCCTTTAACTTTAGTCCAGGAGCAGCCTTTAAGGTTGATGTGTAACACAGTCTTTTGCTGTGGGAGTGTTCTGGGCTCCTGAACACTCCCTCCTCACCAAGTCCAGCAGTTGTTTGTTGTAGTCTCTCCTCCTCACGAAGTCCGAGAAGATAGCTTT
>NW_021940612.1:3995354-4010947 GCF_001715985.3 Manacus vitellinus
TATGGGAACATCTTGTTGCTTTTCCACACTTGTAGGATTTACCATATTTGTGAACTCAAATATATACATAAACATCCACGTGCTTTTGTTTAGATTGATAGTGGTGGTGTTCTTTTTACACTTCTATTACTGGTAGGTGTGTACATTGCTTTATTCTTTGGAAGTTTCGTTCTGGAATCTTGCAGAATTAAAGCACCTTAGGTAGAAAGTAATTCAGAGAGAGAAGTTTTCATAACTCTGTAAAACAGGATTCTGTCTATGAGAAGACTAATACTGGTATCAAAGTTTCAAGCAATGAAGCATCCGGAGCAATGTCATGGCTCTTTATGTTGCTGGGAAATAGATATGAGAGAGATTTATGGGTTTATATCAAGACTGACATTTTACAGCCACTGTACAGATATGTTGAAAACAAAACAGTACCTTGAGTCCTAGAAACTAACACCACAATGTGTGGGGCATTGTGGCTTCATCTAAGGTGATGAATAGTTTGCCTGCCCACATCCACAATTAATCTGAATGAGTATTACAGGTACCTGAGCTATAGAAAAGGAGAAAGAAAAAAGACCTCAGAGTGAGATTAAAAGCTATATCAAGTTTCTATAAATTAAAAAAAAAAGCATGGCTTGTATCACATTTCCTTTATCAGCTCTATGGATTGAGATACGAACAGCTTGAGAGCAATGATAGAATCTACCTCCAAAACATGCAAGACACTGCTACAAGTAGTACAGATCCTCAGAGGAAATTGAGAATGTTAGCAATAACAGTTACTATGTTGCCAACTCTAATATTTATTTGCTTTGTCTGTGAAAAATATTATTTCCATATCAAGCATTGGTTTTTAAATAACAATAATAATTAAAATAATAATGCAATTCAAAGTGATGGAAGATCAGTGGTCTGCCAGATGTACACAAGAAATTTTAGTCTGATATTTTCTTTGTCCCTTGTTTGTTGGTTTTGTGCTTGAGTTATACTGACAGGTGTTTATAGTTCCTCTCCCTTCCCCATCCTCCTTATTGTTTACTTGAACTGTGACAGTACCTCTTAACTGTTTAAGTGAATGGTATTAGAGGGCGACTTTCCTGCCTCTGACAGTTATTCATCTCCCTTTCTGCATCCTACTAAATTATTCCTGTCACAGACAACAATTATCCCTGGCTCACTTTTTATGAACAACTGTCTTAGGAGTGGTACAGCATAGATCTCAGTTTACCCAGTTTCTCCTCCATATGAGCAACAAGAAATTACCTAATGGAACACAGTAATTTTTTATGTAGTTAAGAAGGATTTCTTGCCACAAAGGATGTCTGAATGCAGACTAAAGCAAAACTAAATCAAAACTCAGTAAAAAAGCAAGTTTAGATTTAAATGGACTATCAATGCTCAATTGATACACTTTAAAGATAAATATATAATCAGATGGGACTAGATGGAACAACAGGACTGGAAAGGTATTCTGTCCTTGGCACTTGCCACTATTAGTATACTATAACCAGCAACACATGAGGAGTTAAACGTATCCCACTCCTGGTGAGAAATTCACAGCCGTGCCTCTTACCAAATCAAATGCAATCTGAAAATTCCTCAATGTTATTAACATGGATACACAAGCACAATGTGTCATGTCTTCACACCCACTCACCCACAAATCTATACTGTTTAAATAATCCTCCTGCACCAAAATTATTTGCTACGGGTTTTTGTTTTTTTTTAATTGGTCGCTTGCCTGAGGATAAGTTGAGCAGTAATCATAAAAGATAGGGAAACATACACAGATTCAAAACCAAAAAGTGAGAAGCAAGCAGAATAAGAGCATGTTGTTGTTGTTGATTTAAAACAGATACACTGAAGAGTTTATTATCTTATTAATGATACTCTAACTGACATTATTCTGGTGTTATTTGAACAAACTGCCTTCTATTTTAATCTGTAGTGACACAAAGATCTGTAGGAGACGGGATGCTTTGAACAATTCTATTTTAGATTATGTCTAGAAATTGCATGTTTAAAGCTGAATTTACATGTTGAATGCAAATCTTTGAGACTGAACTAGCATATCAAACTGGTGCAGCCGTACACTATTAGAGCAAAATATGGCTGCTGTTCCAAAGAGCCTTTCTTTTGCTCTCATGTATAGTGTTATTGTTTGTTTGGCAATATATCACATATCTGCAACGTGTTGGACTATTTGTGAATTAGGAGCTGTTATTTCAAAAGTATTTCATAAGCACTGAAAAACTATCCTATACTCCATGGCAAATATTTGGATCCAGCTGCTGTCTAGATCTAGATTTTTCTCTGAATGACAGGATCACAGAATATGCTGAGTTGGAAGGGACCAACAAGGATCATCCAGTCCGGCTCTAAGCCCTGCACAGGACCATCCCCAAGAGTCACACCATGTGCCTGAGAGTATTGTCCAAATGCTTCTTGAACTCTGTCAGGCTTAGTGTTGTGACATCTTCTCTGGGAAGCTTGTTCCACTACCCAACCACCCTCTGGATGAAGAACCTTTCTCTAATATCCAACCTAAACCTCTCCTGACACTTCAGGCCATTGCCTCAGGTCCTGTCACTGGTCACCACAGAGAAAAGATCAGTGCCTATCTCTCCCCTTCACAAGGAAGTTGTAACTGCAATGAAATCTCCCCTCAGTCTCCTCTTCTCCAGGCTGAACACTCCAGGTGACCTCAACCGCTCTTCATACGGCTTCCCCTCAAGGCCCTTCACCATCTTTGTTGCCCTCCTTTGGATGCTCTCTAAGAGCTTAATATCTTTCTTACATTTTGGTGCCCAAAACTGCACACAATATTCAAGGTGAAGCCTCACCTGTGCAGAGCAGAGCAGGACAACCCCCTGCCTTGACCAGCTGGTGATGCTTTGCCTGATGCCCCCCAGGACACAGTTGGCCCTCCTGGCTGCCAGGGCACTGCTGACTCATATTCAACTTGATATCAACCATGACCCTCAGGTGCCTATCCAAGGTACTCTTTTCAGAAAGTCTATAAGTAGCAATGTTTTCTGGCCTTTCTTGTTGGTTTTTTGGGGGATTGTTTTTTTGTGATTTTTTTTAAAACACATTAGTTGTAGTCAGAGCTTCCCCATCTCACACAAAAAGAAAAGTGTTTTTTTCCATGGTTATATGCTGTCTTTCCATTTCCTCATCTCAGAAGGTGTCAGGGCTTCATCAGGGCTTCACTAAGGATTCCCACTTAAACTGAGCAGGAGAATACAGTGCAGACTGAATACAAATTTGTGCTGGAAAAGTGGAACAAGGTTAGCGAAGTGTGCAGTTGGTGAGATTGATGTTGATACTCTTCACTGCCAAGTGAAATGCCAATAATGCTTGTATAGCATTTTGTGAGGGCAATGGGAGTATTGATTCCTGAGCAATAATAAAGAATAAAGCTGCTCTCTCAGGTATAAAAATATTGGCAACTGTTACAAAGAATTGACTCATAGAGGTCTGAGTGTTGGCCTATCTTAATACAAATAATTCAGGCTTCAGAAGGATTTCAAGAGCAGTCAATCATGATCCTCAGGCACGTTCTCTGCTGTTAATTTATCTGTAGCTTTCACAAGTGTCTCTGTCTATCAGCCAACTGGTCTTTGAGGTGCAGAAACAAAAATGGATTTCTGAAGGCTTGTTGGGAGACAATATGAAAAGCCAGTTGAGTCATGAATTTTTAACATCTGAAATAAAAAAAAAGTTACACTCCTTTTTTGCCATTTTTACAAGAAAAAGCAGAACATATGGTTTCCATACACTTCATAAATAAATTTAACATGAATTTCATTGGGAGCTTTCTCAGGCTAGTATTTTTATTGTATTGCTTAAAATAGTTTTACTCACTGAAAGAACTGTAAAGCTCCCAGAACATTAAGCTATATATGTACATCTTATGTATTCTCTAACAATTTACAGTATGCAGTCTGTGCTTAAACATGAGTACTAAGTGTTTCCTGAAAAATTCTGAAGATTAGCTGCCTTTTGTGGTGTTGAAAACCAAGCACCTTTAAATGACTTCTCACTCTTAAAATTGTGAGGCACGTCTGTTCACTCTGTTAACTAATGGGATTCTGCTCCATCCATCACCAACTACCAAAAGTACAACAAAAATGGAAGCACTGGGAGTGCATCAACACTTGAAACAAAAACAGTGATGAAATCCAGACAGTAGTGTAGAATTAGCTGCATTTTGTTGGCACATATCTCACTTATGTTTAATGTAATAATGCAAGAACTGCCTCTGATGTGATGAACAATCAAGTTTCTTTCAATGGCTATCAGATATCAAAAATATAGCATTATTATCTATTTGTTTTTCTCACACTAAAGTTACAGTCTTTGTGATTTTTAATCAAGAAAACTAGCAAACCAAGGGCAAATAAAGTCACAAATAATTCAGTTCAAAAATGACAAACATATTTGTCAGATGTGAAGAATTCTACTTACTAAACTCACCTATTCCAAGCAATCAAAGTTTAAATCCTATTTAAACATGTATATTGGAAAACAGACAGATGAAGCCATTGTGGAAATGTGGAGTAACTTATTCTGCTGCAAATGTCCTCACTGAAATGAAATACAGTGACTGGAAAGCTTTCATCTTGGTCATGTTTTTCCTGAGTCAAACACATAATGAATTTCTCAATTTCACTGTCTCAGAAATCTTCACAAAGACTTCATCTCTTCAGGAAATCTTTTGGACTCTGAATAAATGAACAATCATGTGGGAAGATCATGCAGAAACAGAAGGGCAGGTGGCCAGTGCCTAGCCCGGGTTAAAGAAAATGGGACCAACACATTATGGCTGGTGGAGAACAACAGGAGAAATTACCAATAGCCATGAATACTGAACTACTGTTAGTAATGCCTTTGGATGATGACATATTTAAAAACACAGTAGTGTCACAGATAGTTAAAAATATTTGAAAAAATTATTTTCAAGCGGACAAGGAAATATTGGCTCAGAACCCTATGAAAGGAAGAACAATAACGAAACTTCATTCAAAGCAACAATTTTAAATTTCTTTTCCTTAAACAGACCCTTTTCTGTGCTTTTGTAAACATCCATCCACCTGTTGTGTTAATAAAGGAACAAGCTAAAGGAAGCCATAGCCTTGGTCATCTGAAAAAAAATGTTCACTTCTACAACATTTTTGGCAATCATAGCCCTAACCCATTCCTCACTTTACTGAGCCAAACACTGGTTGAGAAGGTATTTCTTTCTAATGATTTCATGCATATCAAATAGCTGTCTCTTGATTCTGATCCCATCCAGTCTTTGACCAATAATCTCTTCATTTCCTTATATCTATTCAGTAACATTTTTGATAGAAGCTCACTTTTGCTATGAGAGGCAGAAGAGGTAAAAAAGAAAAAGGTTCTTCTATTGGTCCTGGATCTGTTGTATGTCAGTGAAGCATATGCATTATCATTAAGTGCTAATGCAGATGACTATATTTCAGTAATTTGTTGACCATTCATATTGCAACAGAGTCTACTTAGTCTGTTTCAAACCTAGAGATGTATCTAATTGCTTCAAGACTCTTTTTCTTCTTTTTTGTTTCTCTGAAGTCTACTTCTTACAGAAAAAAAACATAGACCTTTACTGACAATCAACTACCATGGATATGATTTCTTCTCTTGTGACATTCTCTGAGGCATTCTCTTTAGTGCTCTGAGGCACTAAAATGCTCTGCTCCCTGCTTCTCTCTAAGATATAAAGCATCTCAGCTTTCCTAGTAAAGGAAATTTTTTGTACATGTATTTATATTCATCTAACCAGCTTCTCTTTGCTCTAATTCCATGGCTGAAGGGCTTTCCTATTACCTCAAATATGAGACAGTTATAATGCAGATTTTCTTTGTATCATGCAAGTCAATAAGAATTATAAATACTGAAAGGAATTAAATATCTAGTACCTGTTGTTACTTTTGAGTACTGACATATTGCAGCCCCAAATCCACGTTTGATCTTTATTTTCCTCAGTTATTTTTATGTAAAGAAAGTGCATTAGAATAAGAAATTATTCTTCCAATTGTACATCATTTAGTCTGCCATAATGTTGCTTATTAACCTGTTACAATCATCTCTCTTCTTTGGTCTCCTAAATCACTAAGTATCATCTAAATCACTACCTCTCTTCCTTTTTTTACTTGTCATAGCTACATTTAGAAATACCAGCTCTAGAAAAGACAAGGATTGCAAAGATATGAAAAGACAGGTTGCATATGTTTAGAGATGTGACCTGCTTCTTAGTGCTTTCTTTAGAAAATCTCAGAAATTACCATTTCTTGAGACATTCAGTTTCTCAAAAAAGGTCTTCCAGAGCCTTTGTTTCAAGCTTCCAGATGGCAAGGTAGTGCAGGAGAAGTGCAAGAGTAAAATGAAGATTAAACTCCATGTGTTTGATAAGTGCTAAGAGCACTATAGGATATGTCTGATAAAAATCCACAGTGATAAAGCTGGGGAGAACAGATCACCAAACTGACACAAAGATGCAGACCTTTGCTCTTTTAATTCTGCACGTTATTCCTGTTAATTAGACACTGGAGAATCATAAAAACATTAAACATCAAAAGTCTCTTAGTCGTCCTACTGGGTCTTGAGTTTTAATGCAGCTGTCATGTTTTTGTTCCTTTACTTGCCAAGGTTAGATTCTATTTATTCAAGCATGACCTAGAGGGGGTTTCAGCGCATTCACCAACACTAAATGTTTTCCCCCTTTTACCCATAATTTTCAAACCTTCTGTCTGGTGACCTTAGAGAAGCCAGCAGGAAGGAAGAAAAATCATTCCAAACTGTTTAAAAAAAATATATATATATATATCCCCTTCTGTTGTGCAGAAAGAGCAGATTCCTATCTACAGTTTGATGAAGAAAGCAATTGGTGATGGGCTGAAGATATTAAAATTCCAGCTATAAATTCACTTGTAAAGTGAAATTCACTTATAAAGTGAATTTAGTTATCTTGAAAGATATTATACCGAATGCCCCAGAGACCGAACTCATTGACTTGTTCACAGAACTGCTACAGTGAAACATGAAACAGTGCAAGCCTTCAGCACACTGTCCCACTAGCATGCTCTAAGACTGACCTGCCCAAATGACCTACGAGGAGAGAGATTAGTTCCATTTTTATGTTCATTTAGGAAAGCACTCCTCTAATCAGTGGCAAAGCCTGTACTGAATTCAAGGAGGGTTTGCTCAGATCTTTGTCTTTGGAAAGACACTGTGACCACTGAACAAGCTACAGATGCAAAAGATCAGAAACAGTTGCTTAAATGGCTTTACACACATGTAGAAAAGGGGGTAATCATACTCCTGGGCACACAGCTCTGGTCTTTGTGCAAACGTACAGGTTGCAAAAGATCGTTATCTGAGTGTTCTAGATCTTGTATGTTTGGTTTTCTTTAATCTTAAGTTTTTGATACAATAAAATTTTACCTCAATTATATGCTTCACTACTTGCTGCTAAAAGAACAGAAAGGAATCTTGAATCGGTATGTTCAATTCTATCGACTAGGTGAATCTGAGAAAGTCACGATTCCTTTCTTGGCCCACTCTCACTCCCATCTTTATCTATGCGAAGTGGGAGGTAACAATAGCTACAAAATTAGTGGAAGAAAAGAAGATGCAGAAGAACAAGAAAGGCAACTTAGATTTTTTACTCCAAATTTCTAAGTAAGAGATATTTTCAATGCCTGTGATACTACATTTGATGACAAAACCATACACTTATGTAACATGCTCTTATAATACCCCTTTGGAATAATAGTTCTGCATGCCAATGTAATAAGATCTGTCTGCTATGATAAAATAAAAATATTGTAAATGTATGGTAAATATAAAAATATTTTGCTGAAAATTTAGCTGCCAAATGCAGTGATAGCTATTCTATTCTACAGAAGACCCACTGGTGGATATTCAGCTTTCCTGAGTCCTACTGAATTTTCATTACAAGCACCCACCTTCAATTTCCCAGTTGTTAAACAGGGTTATAGAAGAAATCTGGAGGTGGAAACCTGGTCAGTCACTGACAACAGACCCTTGCTGGGCTGATAATAAAACTAGTTCTCTCTGAGAAAAAGTTCTGTTAGCTTTTGGGAGAGGAAGCAGGAAGCATTGTTTCCAAGACCTCAATACCCAAAGTGTCTGCTATGATGTATGCCTTTTGCTAGGTTTTGGTGGGGGTTTTTTGTGTACCTTTTCCCACTACACCTTGATCCTCAAGAGGTTTTGAAATATGAACATATAAAAGGATGAGCTGATATTGTCTTATACTTCTGCTTTACTGCTTCTGTACCCTTTGGCTCTTACTTTAATTACTCTGGCATTATTTGTCTGCTGTTCTTCCTGCATTTATCCTGGATTTAGATTACTCTTCTCTTATACAAATTTATTAACATTCATGTTTTTCTTCTGCTGAAAACAGAGTAGCACAGCCAGGGCTTCTTTTTCTATGTGGGTACTCTTCCACTTAGTTCAGTAGCGGTGGCAGGCCCTGTGTATAAATTCCTACTGAACATTGGATTCGTTATTATTGAAATTGAGAAAACCAGATGAAGAGGTTTCTTCATTTAGGTCCAACTATAACTCTAGCTAGCCTCCAGCTCGAAGTTGGATTTTCATCCCTGATTGTTGATCTGACATCCACATAAAACTTCCACTGGCATGCTCTCAGACATTTAGAACAAACTCAGGAGATGTTATCGAAGATTCAGGCACACAGGAAGCTTAGAAGCATCCAAAAATATGTTGACTACAATGAGACTGGCGAAGAGAGACAGGAACGTCTGTCCATTCACCCATTCCCTTGTAAACATAAGATTAAAGTCTCCCATGGCAAACAAGCAGGGATACTTAAAATTCAAGTCCATAAGAACCACATTAGACTTTGGAAAGGCTTTGCAGCTCTGAAATTTTGTCAAACTGCTGAAAGCTGAAGTATGAAGTTAGAGGAACACACAGAATTTGACTGAACACCTACAGAAATCAGTGGGAGACAGACTTTCCACACATTTCAGTCAGTAACAGCTCAAGCTATCCAACATACTTCCGAACTATTAGTATGACCCTTTCTTGTCTCACGAGGTAAATAATACATCCAAATGCACAACTACATCTCAGTGTTAATTAAGAGGAGTAGAAAATATGGGGGGTTTATGTAACATACATTTTTGACATTGGAATGTAGATGAATCAAAACTTTCTTCTTCTGAAGAGACAAAGTGAAATTATTCTAATCATTCACTTTTATCACCTAATTCACATCACTTAAAACAAAAGAATCTTTAATAATACAGAAGGATCTCAAGTAAACATATTTACATTTCAAATATGCTTCATAACCACATATCAGACAATGTAAGTGTATATGTAAGTGTGATACGTAGAGCACTTCATAAACATATAAAAAGATGACCCTGAATCAAAAATATTAGTCTAATTAGACAGTACATACATAAGGGAGTGGGAGGGAAAAGAGTGATTTGATGAAATCATTGGAAAGAAAGGGTAAAAGCTAAGAACACATCTTGTTAGCTTTATGACTCATAAGTGTTTTATGTATATAGACATGCATCTATTCACTGGATAAGTAGGCCAACATTTATCATTTTCTTTTCTCAAGTTGTGTATTTTCACGAGTCATTCTAAAAGAAGAGTGCAAAGGGTTGTCAGACTGCTGCAAGGAAGTGGGATGAAGACCATATGGCAGTATGGAAGGAGTTATTAGAGCAGAGGGGGAGAAGCACATTGAGACAAGTTTGCAAGTCTTTTTCTTGTGTTGAACAAAGACAGAATAGAAAAAGCAGGTGAAAGTACAGAAGTAAACAGGTTATACAATTTATATAAGACCTTGAAGTACAATCCTGGCCTTTCAACCCAGGTAGCAAAGGAGATGGCATTTTGTGCTGAATCTTGTAAGCCAGGCAGCTTCCAGGCAGCCCTTTTTCTAAGGTTTTGAGTAACAGACTACTGCATCTCAACTTCTCTGGAAACTTCTTTCCTTTGGTCATCAACAATGACCAAAATATGAGTCTGAAGTTACAGCTTTGAAATTAAATTTATTATTCATCTTTGTGCCCCTATGGATTCCCAGGCGAGGAAGTTATTGGAAGTTGTTGTACTATGAAAATGAAGAATAAGGCTTTGAAACACAAATGTGGCATGGCATTTAGTTTATACAGCAAGGGAGAACTACAGCAAGCCATGCTCATACATTAGAGAAACTAAAGCAATGGAAAAGCCTACAATACTACCACATAATTAATTTTTTTAGAAACTAGTACTCCAATTTTTCAGATTTTCATTTGATAAATTTAATTTTCATTTTAATACATTTTTCTCTGTAAATTATTTAAAACAAAGTTTTCATGGGTTTTATCTTTCGTAAATGTTTTCATGAAGTTGTATTGTAGAGAAGAAATGAACGTATGGAGAGCTAACTACAAGTATAAATAATAGCTTCACTGGTGCCATAAGTAATAGGACAGAATCTGAATTACAGTGTTTGGGCTAGAAAAGCTATTGGACTTTTTAAAGAAAATACAAGCAAACAGATATTTCAAGGAAACAGTGGACTGAGAAGACAGCATTACTCCAGGGTAGGGGCCGGGGTTGTGTTTTTAATGACAAAGTACCTTAGTGCTCTACACACTGACAGAACTTCAGAAATCCAGCGTAACTGGCAAAAAGCTGTCATTGCAAACCTAAAAGAATGCTAAATGCCTTTGTTTCACACTAGAGGTCACCCCCAGTAAGAAAATATTATTGTAGCGTCTTTTATTTTCTGCCTGTAGCTGGTACAATATTGTAAGGATGTTCCTTGTAGCAAAGATATAGGACTCTTTTTTTCTTTTTTTAATTCTGGTAGGCTAAACATCAATTCAATCAAGTAAAAGGAAACCTCGTTAAACAGGCTTTACTTTTCATTGTCACACAGAACCTATTAATTACTCTCCATATTAAGAAAGCTTTTTTTAAAGAAACTAGATGTTTTATTTTAGGGATTGCCTATTAGTAACATAATAATAACAATATAATAACATTTAAGCTGAAGAAATGTTATATTTCTCATGATCTTTTTGATTTCAGCATTGTTGGCTAGGCATAGGAGCATACATATACACAAAATGTTTGACATTAATAGGAGGTGAACACAATGATCCTTGTGGGTCCCTTCCAACTGAGCATATTCTGTGATTCTGCTTCAGCAAAAGAAGTAGGACTTGTATAATACTGAGTATTATAGACCTTTACTACTATTCATAGTTTCTTTTGTATTTCAACAAAATGCATGTCTATGTCACTGAAAGTATCAAGATTAATGATTTAGCAGGATTTGCAAAAGAAAGAATTCTGTATTAAGTTTAAGATAAAGCCACAGTAATTATTTGCGTGTGCATTACTGTATATATGATCTTTAATTTCTAAGTAGGATTTTAAAAATTAATGTTTGAAAACAGCCACAGATACAAAGTTAGAAATGTTTTTATTTATTTGTGTCTGTTGAAACAGAAGTTTGCACTGAAAGTAATTAAGTAACAAATTTAGCATTTCTGTTGCTCTATAAAAGTGCCAGATATTTATTGATAAAGACATAAATCATTATCTTTCAGTTACCAGAGTTTAAAACATTTACCTCTTATCAGTTTTCACTTTATTCCTCTAATTTTTTCAGCAAGGCAATCTTATTCACATCAGAGATGCAGTCAAGGTTTATGTGAAAAAGCTGACTGCCATACATGAAAAGGAATTGACAGGATCAGGCCACTTCACTGGGTTTTGGTTATTATGTTCTGAATAACTTAAAGTGATACATGTGCCAAAGCACCTTAGATAGTCAGTGAACCGTAACAGCTACCATTTCCATGAATACTCTAGAAAATTACCCAGCTTGCCTGGATTTTCCTGCTTCATTTGGATAGGATTTATTGGCTAAAATGGATGACATATTGCACCTTTGAAATGCTGTGTGATAATACATTGCATCACATAGCCATGTAGTTCATTTCTACAGACAAATACCTACAGCAAGCCTTGGGGAACAGGAAGGACAAAGCAAAAATGCATCAGGAAACAACATGTAGCAGTGCAGTGTACAGTCAGTATAGTAATGTACATGCAGTTGTGTATAACCTTATGTTTCTTAGCACGTGTTCTTGAAATGCCTGCTGACTCCTGAATGCCTTTAAGACATAGAAATTTCTATCATTTAGATTTTATCCAATGCGGAATAAATTAATAAATTTTATTTTGTTCTTTAAGTGACTAAGTGATGTCAGTACTCTTCAACAGATTTTTATATTTCACTGAAGAAGAAATCATTATATAAATGTGAGATGATAAAGAACTGACAATTCTGTTTTATCTCATGTGATTTTGGGGGGGAAAAAGTATTTGGAAAGAAATTTATTTAGGGAAAAATCAGAAAAACTAAAACCTAAGTTATGAGGCGCACAGGCCTTCATTTATAAAAATAAAAACACATAAAGATCCAGACTCTAAAGAAGAAAAAAAAAAGTAGATTAAACAACAAATGTGCAAAAAATTATATCTATTAATTATGTAAGTTTATATATTTCAAAAATATAGCTTACATGCCCATCATCTCAAATATAGAAGCCCTCTGGAGTATGCATATCATTGTAATTCACTCTTTTTTACTCATTGGGGAGTTAATGAGACTTTTATTTCTTTGCTTTTCTTTTAAGAGAGGCCTTTTAAAAATCTTGTTTAAGATTTAAGTATAGTTTAATATTTAAGTATAGTTTAAAATACTTGCTTTTTAATAAAAACTTGATTTTTATTTACACAGGATATAACTAGAACCTATAACTGAATTGCAGTTAAAAGAACAGTGGTCTAATTTTTACAGGTGCCTATGAGAACAGGAAGAAGAATGAAGATAGCAACTCATTACTAGTCTGCAGGTAGTAGAATTAAATTTCGTTTTTTATGAGAAGGATTTGAAAAGGTTAGCAAGATTTGGAGGGAGAGAGGAGGGACCAACAAACAAAAACCAAAACAAAACCCAAGAAATACTTCCCTTGGGAAAAGATGCTTCCAGAATATAAATAATTTCATCCTTGTGTTTATCCTAATGTGAGTTTAACTTCATGCAATACCATTTCCCAACACCCAGTAGTTTCTTATAAAATCTTTGAATCATGCAAACATGTTTATAAATAGTTAATAAATGTGTAGTAAGTATACAGATGTACCAGGAAAGTTTACTATCTCAATCACCAATTTAGTTCTGATTTAGAATGAAACTGATTTTGTTTTCTCCAAAACTGCAGTTTTGATTTTGGTTTGCCAAAAATATCTCACAAGCCAACCATTGTTACTTCACTTGATAAAAATACGTATCTAAGTAACTTTGCTTGTAATGAACATACAATACAAACATTTGAGCCAGAATTGGTTGTTAGGTATTATCCCCTTATATATTAAAACCAGTAGAACAAGATATACATATAGAAAAAAATGTTTAACAAGCTGTTATGCATGAGGATCAATCTCTCATATGTTCTTGTGCAAGAGACTCAACCAGTTCATAGGGTTTCAACAAGAAGAATAACTTCAAAATAGTCAGTCTGTATTTCTCAATGGCTCTAATTTTAGGGCCTAAACAGAAAAAAAGTAGCCAGCAAAATAAAACTAAGAAATTTTACTTTTTTAAACAGGTATCTTTTACATGTTTTTTGGTTCTGACAAGAGGAAATAATTACACTCGACTTGAAAAATTCCAGAATTTCATTTGAAATCTGAATGTTTTGATGGTTTTAAAGGCCAGATATGATACTTACAGCTGACAAAACCCAAAAGACTGTCTTCTTGCCTACTTTTCTCTGCAGGAGCATCTGCATACTCTGTTTTATTTTAATGATCTAACCACCAATTCTAGCACTAGAAGCTATGGTATTATAGGAAGCTGCACCCTTGCTATTGTACCCTCTCACTCTCATGAGCCTGACAGGACCACTCTGCGACTGCAGGCATCTCACTTTTGGTACTAAGCTTTCTCACTGAGACCTAGTCACAAATTTCCAAAAAGAGCTGAATTTCACAGTGCAGGAATCCTCTGGTAGCAGGAGGATGGAGGTAGCAGGCAAGTATGGAGACAGCTGCATACCAAGCAACTCCAGGAAACAGCCTGACCTTGGAAATTCCATCTACACACAACCCATTTTTACTGACTGACTTGAAGAACTACCTTTATACCTGTACAAATATTTACATATGCTTGTGGGTGTATATGTGTACATGTACACACAAAACCATAAATATATATGTATATATAGCTCCAAGCATGAAACACATCAGCCCTGGGCTGACAAGGGCCTTTTTGCCTGTAGTTGCCTGTCTGGAAGAGGTTACAGATGGAACAGAAGACGAGACTAATGTGGAATGACTTTTCTGGCAGAAATCTTGTTACGGCAAGAGAAGGACAAGGAATGAATCAATTCTTCCAGATGGTCTGAAGAAAAGCAATTTATGAGGAGAAGAAAAAGAAAAATTCAGTGTCAGGAAAAGCTCTGGGTGAAGGGGAAAATAAGTAGCTTTCACCTTCCTTCTGACAAGATACAGCAGCTGAAGGACAGTGGCTGCTTTGGTGACAGGGAAAACAGCAAGCAGAGAAGAGTAGAATATTTCTGGTACAGTTGAGAGCATCTAGGAATTGAAAGGATAACAACCATTTCTGTGATAGAAATGGCAGCTGTTACTGTTTTACTCTATGGAGTAATTCACTTAATGTGCAATTTGTTAAAAAACAAAGTGAGTCCAGGAGTGGAGTCTGGGGCTTGGAGCACTGGAACAAGTTGCCCAGAGAGTGTTTAGAGTCTCCTTCTTTGGAGACATTCAAGAACCAATTGGACACAATTCTGAGTAACATGCTCTAGGGGACCCTGTTTAAGCACGAAAGTTGTTCTAAATTACCTCTAGTGGTACCTTCCAATCTTACCCATTCTTTCATTCCGTGACAGTTTAAACCTGAGGTGGAAGAAGAAGGTATGGTAAGAGACAAGGGAGTTGGGCTTGGTTGAATTAAAAGGAGAAGAAAAGAAAGAAAGTGACAGACTCCCATGAAGACAGGCTGAGGGAGTTGGGACTCCTCCTGTCCTGGAGAAGAGAAGCCTCCAGGCAGACCATATAGTAGCCTTCCAGCACTGAAAGTGGGTCTGCAAGAGAGCTAGAGAGGGACTTTTAATGGGGGCATGTACTGACAGGACAAGGGGAATGGCTTTAAACTGAGAGTAGGTTTAGATTAGATATCAGGAAGAAACCCTTCACTGTGAGGCACTGGAACACATTACACAGAAAAGCTGTGGATGCCCTGCCTTTGGAAGAGTTCAAGGCCAGGCTGCAAAGGGCTCTGAACAACCTGGTCTAGTGGAAGTCATCATGGATAGGTTTTGCGAACGAAGATTTGGGAAGGACTCTACCCACACTTGCTGCAAGCAGGTTGGTGGCTAAAAAGGCCAATGCAAGATAGACAAGTCCAGTTACAAAAGGCACAGCAGAAAGACTCCTTAGGTGGTATCGACAAGACACGATTCTTTCTGCGTTGTCTT